>NC_083878.1:76347028-76650058 GCF_032452875.1 Bos javanicus
TAGCAGCACTGTTTATAATAGCCAGGACATGGAAGCAACCTAGATGTCCATCAGCAGATGAATGGATAAGAAAGCTGTGGTACATACACACAATAGAGTATTATTCAGCCTTAGAAAGAATACATTTGAATCAGTTCTAATGAGGTGGATGAAACTGGAGCCGATTATACAGAGTGAAGTAAGCCAGAAAGAAAAACACCAATACAGTATACTAACGCATATATATGGAATTTAGAAAGATGGTAACGATAACCCTGTATGCGAGACAGCAAAGAGACACAGATGTATAGAACAGTCTTTTGGACTCTGTGGGAGACGGAGGGGGGATGATTTGGGAGAATGGCATTGAAACATGTATAGTATCATATAAGAAACGAATCACCAGTCCAGGTTCGATACAGGATGCTTGGGGCTGGTGCACTGGGATGACCCAGAGGGATGGTATGGGGAGGGTGGAGGGAGGGGGGTTCAGGATGGGGAACACGTGCACACCCGTGGCGGATTCATGTTGATGTACAGCAAAACCAATACAATATTGTAAAGTAATTAGGCTCTAATTAAAATAAATTTAAATTAAAAAAAAAGATGAGTCAAAAGTACATTTTTTTAAAACTTTGTTTTTTTAAATAAGTTTATTGATTCATTTTTGGCTGTGCTGGGGCTTCATTGCTGTACGGATGCTTTCTCTAGTGGCAGTGAGTGGGGCCTACTCTCTAGTTGCTGTGCACAGGCCTCTCATTGCAGGGGCTTCTCTTGTTGCAGAGCTTAGGCTCTAGGACACGTAGTGTCAGTAGCTGCAGATCCCAGGCTCTAGAGCACAGGCTCAATAGTTGTGGTGCAAGGGCTCAGTTGCTCCATGGCATGGGGAATCCTCCTGGACCAGGGATCAAACCCACGTCTCCTGCACTAGGGGGAGAATTCTTCACCATAGAACCACCAAGGAAGCCCTGAAAATACATGAAAAAAATAACTACTAATATTTTATAAAGTAATAACAGTAGCTCTAAGAGGTTATTAGCACTGGCTGACACATAGTACATACTGAATAGACATGCATTGAATGAACGTGTGTGATTATGTATGAGTGTTTGCTCAATCCTGCATACACACCACTCAATAACTCAAAATGCTTTTAGTGTATAACCTGAGGAACACTCTAATTTAATCCAAGTTAGCCCTTTCTGACATAGTTCTGCTGTACTAGATGAAGCAATTTCACCGCAGGAGGCTTTCCTAGAAGTTTTGTTTTTTAATGATCATCTCTGTGTTTTGTTTTGTTTTTAAGCTGGCCAGTAGTTTTGTAATCAGACTTTGTTTTATAGATTTTGCTTTTAAAAATCCACTGAGTATTTCTCTATCCCTTGGAAACTGATGGCAGAACTGGCAAAATGTCAAGAATGATTCACAAAAATGCCAATACAGGATATTCTTCAACAGAAGGAATACGTCTTTGGAAGATTCTCTGTCTGGGTTAATTAGTGTTCTTTCCGAAACTCTCACAGAAATATCTTAGAACTGCTTTTATTAGTGGGTTTATCCATAGAAGAGAAGTCCTGACTGGACTGTTAGTCTGGCCTCAATACAGTGATATCTGTTCTGACAATCCCTGTCTTTCTGATTGGAGAAGGATTGCAAGAAGACTCATTATTAGCGATTGTTATGAGAAATTGGCTCCTCAGCATGGAGTTTAATCTTTGAAGTGATTTTTTTTTTCCTAGTCCTAGAATACAGATGGCACTGAACGGAATGCCCTGTATTAGATAGATTCAGATGGAGCATCGGCCCAGAATTACACACTGTGGAAGTCCTGGTTATTGGTCTTTCCCTCTCTGCCCTGCTCCCCCAAAACCTCCCTATGTGAATGGATCCTTTTAATCAGGATAAGCTCTCTTCCCTGTCAAAACACATCAAGAGGCACACTGAAGGTTGAGTGAGGCTGACAGATACTGAAACTTCACTCCCAAATAAACGCCCTTTTACAGCTGCTGATCTCCTTTTCCCTTTGTCTGTTTCCATTTTGGATTTTTTGATCTGGGTGGTTGGTGAGATAGGATCAGGAGGATATCATCTCTTGAGAAGGTGTGCTTTCTCTGCAGCTGTATATTTTCTGTATGTTGTATGCATTTCATTGAGATGGAGCAGGCAAATATAGCTCCTCCATATTTTTTCCTTCTGTTCTACTCTCATTGCCCTGAGAGGTACAACTCATACTTTCTAAACAATATTATTCAGACTTATTATATTTCTATTTTAATAATCACAGAGCATAATTGTGTAACACATTAAAAAGGCATATTCTCAATTCTCATTTGATGTAGCAGGATAAGGTAGGAAGAGAAGGCAGCTTTAAAAAAAAATTGTTTACACTTTTTCTAGAATAACTGAGGGCTAGAGTGGTGAAGTGGCTTTCAAATCTCCAAGCAGAAAAGTCATAACCGTTGTCCTAACTTTAGACAGGACAAATCAGGAAGTTAAGCACTGACATTAACTTTCTCTCTGCACCACTTGTGATAGAAACTCACAGTTTCTTCCTTGATAATAGAGAATAGTTAATTTACACCTGGGTTATTAGGCTTAAATTTCACCCCATCTCCAGAGAAGCATCAAAGAACTGGAGAACTTAGAGGGAGAGCAAGGCAAGCTCAAGCTGCTGAGTCAGAGAATGGTTGGCGATAAGACATGAGGGACTCTGTACAGGATTAAGTTTTTATCATTATAAAATGTTTGGACAGTGAAGAACCAAATCATTAATGTGATTAATAACTTGAACATTTATTGAGGATGTATTACTATATTAATATTCCAGGAACAATATTATATGCTTAGGATGCAAGAATGATACATAGTCTCTTTGGAAGAAATATAAACAAATATGGGAAAACCACATGTATGTTTTCCAGTTTAAGATGACAATTTGAGCCCTGTACATTTAATTCCCTTCTCTCCAAAATTCACATTTATAAGAATATATATGCATATATATAGATATGTCTATGCATATACACAAACATTGGATAGATTTACGGCAGTATAGATAAAAAAAGAAATAGTATGTATAAAATACCATGTTGACAGTATCAGATTGAAGGCTGGATTGATAAACCCAAGATTCAATCATTGTGAAGCCATATTACAAAAGGTTATAACTAAGACAAAGGGAAATTTTTGGAACAATAAAAATGTCTATCACACACAGTCAACTACATGTTATATAGAATCTTTTTTGTTCCTAAAATAGTTCATAAGTTCCACCTCAATCATTACCCGTCTCTTCCTGTCTCCATTATTCTTACTCTTTGAGGTCTTATCCACTTCAGCCTCGGTGGGCTTCACCACAGAGCTTGTGGCCAATGGAATGTATTCCATGGTGACAGTACACCGGTTTCAAGTTTGGGCCTGAGGAAGGATCTTCTGGTTCCCCTCACCATCTTATGGTCCTGTGATTCACCTTGGGAAGCACATACCTCAGGTATCTGCTATCCCAGAAGCAGAAGTCTAGAACAATCTGTGGGAAAAATTGAGAGAGTAGCATTGATATATATACTCTACTATGTGTAAAATAGATTACTAGTTGGAAGATGCTGTATAACACAGCCCATCCTGACACTCTGTGATGACCTAGAGTGGTAAGGAGGGGAGGGAGGCTGAAGTGTGTATACACACATATACACATACACTTATACACACACACATATACACTTATGGCTGATTCACATTATTGTATGCCAGAAACCAATGCGACATTGTAAAGTAATTATCCTCCAGTGGGGTCGCAAAGAATCAGACATGACTGAGCACACACACACACTCATACACAAATTTAAAAAAAGAACAATCCGAAGCTGATTTGCAGCCAAGTCCATCCTATCCCCAGAAAACTGTAGCTTACTCATAAAAGTGAGCAAAATAAGTGCTTGCCATTTTAGCCTACTAAGATTTTGAGGTTGAATGTCACACAATTATCATGGCAATATTTACTGATATGACACGGGTTCTCCCCTACTATCCTTGTCATGGGACACACATGCCATTTAAAGCATGTGAGAAAAGAGAAACTGTTAATGAGCAAAGTCCTGTCTGTCAAGAGTTTTCCTTGGTGGCTCATACAGTAAAGAATCTGCCTCAATGTGGGATATCCAGGTTTGATCTCTGGGTCAGGAAGACTTCCTGGGGAAGGAAATGGAAACCCACTCCAGTGTTCTTGCCTGGGAAATCCCATGGACAGAGGAGCCTGGCAGGCTACAGTCCGTGGAGTCTCAAGAGTCAGACATGACTTAGCGACTAAACCACCACCACCACATGTCCATTAGGGAGGAGGAGCAGTAGTCCAGCTAACTTCATTGTGTCAAAACCAACTTGAGTGGGGGAAAATCCAGCTCTTTTGCTAGTACCAGCAAGGTTTACTGTAGCCTGCGCTCTTGAATTGTTGAAATTCCAGGCAGAGACACCCATCAGGGCAGGTAGCAGAGACCAGAGGAGAAGGACTGGGGGCAAATTTTAATTTTTGGTAATGGAGTTGGTGTGTACTGTGGACAGAGATACATAGAGCCTACTCTGGACATACACCTGGTTAGAAGGTGGCCTTAACACTATCTCACAACTTGGACATTTGCACCACCTAGTAAATAAGGATTGGATCTCTACCAAGGCAGAGCTACTTCAACAAGCATATATGGCAACCAGATACAGGAAAACAAGCTTCTGTCAGAAAAGTAAAAGTTTCTTGCTGAACAAAATGCCTATGGTAATAACTCCCTTCCCACTTGTCATGTCTTGTGTCTTTCTCTGGCAAAATAAAACTGCAGAAAAGAGCGTAGGTCAGCCAGGTGATTGTCAGGGTGTTTCTGAGGAAATTTCCCTATTTCATTTGGTGTTTTTCGTGTGGTGGCCAAAGCACTCTGGAGTAGAAGTCCAAGCCTGGTGACCTCAGACTCGGTGCTTTCCATGATGTCCATCTTGAAGTCATACATAGTAAGATTCGGGCTCCCCGCTCTTTTCTTGGCTGGGCAGCATATGGGACCCTAGCAGGAATGAAACCTGTGCCCCTTGAATTGAAAAAGTGGAGTCTTAACCACTGGACCACCAGGGAATTCCCGTGATTTGGCCTCCCTTGATTACTGTTCAGGTCCTTCCCCATCCCTCCAGGTCCTACCCCTGTGTTTCAAAGGATTGGAGAGTTTGCCTTCCATGTATTGAATCTAAGCCTAGTATGTGATTTTTCTATCTAGCAATTTAAGCCTATATCATATCTTGGAAAAATGTTCTCAACAATATTGAGGATGTGAATGGCATCCTTCCCTGTTTGGTCACACTGATACAGTTTTCTAAAATACACACATTTTTATATAACATTGTAAATATAAATGAAAATTTAGCAATGATGTAGTCAAATATATGGGCTCTGTTTACCATCTTAAATGGAAACTTGGAAGCATTTCCAGAATCTAATGAACAGAATTGACAATGGATTATATATGGGACATATTTGGAGGTTTAGTTTTGTAGGGAAGCCTGAAAGATGGAATTGTATTAAGGAAGGCACATATAGGTAGAATTGAATCCTATTTTTTTTGACCCTAACGTCTGAGGACCAAACCATGAAAAAGACTACTTCAAAAAATTTAGAAGGAATTTTCAGGGAGATAGGAGAAATATCAAGATATTGCACAGCCCTAGAAACAGATAAAATAGATAGTTCTGAAAATCAGTAGACAACACAAAGTGATACATGCCATTGGAAAATGAGTGGGATAAGGATTATACTGGCCATCAAATTGAAAGGTTGAGTAGTCCTGATGATCTTAGGGAGATTAGTATTAGGAAAGGGCGTAGGCCAGATTGCAAATGGTGAAGGCTGCAAAATTCAATTGCTCTTCCAGGAATTACCTGGCCACCTCTCTTTACTGCACTTTGATTATTAGTTTACTTTGTTGTCTTCCCCAAAGGGCAATAGATCTTGAGGGCAGGCATTATGTCTTTAATTTTTGTGTCGCCAGCATCTTGCCCTGAGCCTGGCACATTGGAAGCATTCGATAACTGTTCCTAAATGAATGAACTCCAGCTTGAGTGGTTGGTAAGCACCGTGTTGACAGGTGTTCATATCACCTTTAGCAAAGCAGCAAAGAAAGCATGATCCCCCTGGAGAGAGTTCTCTAAAAGCCTTAGCAAAGCTTTTCTGTGCAACCTGGAATAGATGCATTGCTGAAGCTATAGTCTGCAGAAACTGCAAGGGTAATTTTAGGTCATCACGATGTCATTTCCCTAAATGGAATAACTAGTCTCTTGCTGGTTGGAAATCAAGTGTATTTTTGTCAGAGAGCTTTTGGCGCAGATACTGGTGATGGCCTTGCTGGTTTGAATTGAAGCTTTTAGCCCTCATTCTATAAGCATTGGGTTTGGATCCACATTTAAAATGGAAAATGCTATTTAAAAATATCTGATAGCCCATTAAAGTTCATCGTTCTGTCATCTTACCATCTCCTCTCGAAAGCGAGTGCGGGGCTGCTCTCCTCTCAGCTGGAAGCAGCTTTTACACTGACACTGCACACAAAAGCTGATTGTCTCTTCTCGAAGGGGTAAGATCTTCCCATCTCTGAATAGGTCACTTTTTAGAAAGCATTGTTCCAATCCAGCTAAGTTCAGTTTGATCATTTTCTCCCGTTCAGTCTGCTAAAAACACATCCATTTTGCAACTTTAAATTCCATTCTGATTTTTTTCATACTTCATCTCTCATCAAGTTTTTTTTTCTCTTCTCCTTTTCTAAAAATACTAGTGTAGTCAAATCTTCTTAGTGTGTGTGTGTATGTATATATTTTTACAAGTATTTTAATACATCTATATATTTTATCATTAAGGAAATTAAAACAAGTGGATGGATTCATTTCTCTGTAAATAGTGGGAATTCTGGCCAACTGTCCATGGCACCCTAAAGATAAATAGATCAGTCTTCACATCCTCATCTGTTTTTTTTTTTTGGAATGAACAGAACAGATGATAATATATCTAACTAAGGCTTCTCCTAAGTCTAGCTGATTTGCTAAAATCCTTTTTGTTTCAGTCTGACATGAGGGTCCAGACTGATACTGTACAGGTAATAACCTCAGTGACAGAAGAATACTTAAAGTGGAAAAGCCCTGGATCAAAACAAAAGTTTCTTCTCCTTCCTCACTCTCAAACCTTACAACTTCCACTCCGAGATGTTTTAGGGTCTGTTCCATCACATAGACTCAGAATTACCACTGAGAAATCTCTTCACCTCTTCCTCCATAATGTTTCCCTGACCTTTATATCCATAGGGATCTCTCCTTACAATGAAGTCACTCAGCCATTATTTAGCCATGCCTCTGCATTCTTCCTGCACTACTTTGACATTGTATGTATTTGTTTTTAATAGTGTGTGGCTGTGTTCTCATCTTTTTAGGTTTTGTGGTACTAATTTTTTAAGGTCTGTTTCTCCTTCAGTCTTAGAGAACATCTCCACATAGTAGGTGTCCCAGCAGCATGTCTGTTGGTTTTCTGACTACATCACCTTGTAAGACTCTAATTTTATATTTCAGATCGCAGTTTTCAATTTTGCATAACCTTTAATCAAATGTCTCTTCTCCTAGGCAACTAGTTTGGGCTGATCCCTTAGGACCTTACTTAAGAATAAATTTGTTTTATTTCAAGATGGCAGATGATATTTGATTGTAACTTTGATCCTGATTAAGATAACATGTAACTGTTTATCTGAGGGTTTCAAAATCGTCATGAATATTTCTGGAGTGAATAATGATGTCACAAAATATTTCATGCACAAGATTTCATTTTGTTTTGCAAAATAATCATTTATAGTAAGCATGCCAAGTATTATCCCATATTAGAGAAAGGTGTCAAGTCTAAACTTGCTGAATTGTCACAAAGACAGCAGCTAGCAACCTAGAACTGGAAGCACATTTTTCTGATTCAAGACTAGTGGGGTTTTGTTTGTTTAGTTTTTGTTTACTTCCCTTCTACCAGAGTGTTCTCCTGGATATTTAAAGTTTTGTGTGTTCCTTTACTTGTTTCGCTAGAATTCAGGAAATTTATATTGTTTTAATTTAGTTTTGAACTCTAATGTGGTAACACTGTCTTCTGCAGCTGTATGAAAGGTTTTCCCAGAGTGTATGGTTCTTTAGCAAATTTGTAGCATGATATTTTAAACAGAGTCCTTCAAATGAAATTCAAAAAGGTTGGCGTGTTAGCGCTGACCTTTACACAGAGTGAATCCAGCGTGGCATTTTCCATGCTTTATGATGAGGCTTCTCCATGATTGCTTCCTCTCCCCACCCTCTTTGCCTTAATTATTCCTGATCTCTTATACTAAAGCTTTGCTTAAGTGAACTCCATTGTATCTATCAGCGGCCTCCCAGAAGAACAGGTCAAAAGCAATTACCATTACAAAGTGATTGGCTTTTTCTTAGTAGAACCAAGACTTACGGGAAGAGCACTTTTACTGCCTTTCTCTGACTGAGTCAGTGCAGAAAGGGTCCCCTGCAGAGATCAGCATATCATCTCAAACAAAGCAATCCCCATAAGAATAATGTCGTTATTATCAGCTGAGCTCTGTAGTTCTCCTGGTGAAAGGAAGATACCAAGCATCACAAACAGGGTGTTTTTATCTCTGGCCTGGGTTGAATTGTGTTCCCCCAAATTTATATCTAACCAGAATCTCAGAATGCGGCCTGATTTGGACATAGGGTCTTTGCGGATGCAAATGGTTAATATGGGATCATATGGTACTAGGGCTATGCTGAGTTGCTCAGTCATGTCCGACTCTTTGCAACCCCATGGGCTGTAACCCGCCAGGCTCCTCTGTCCATGGGGATTCTCCAGGCAAGTATACTGGAATGGGTTGCCATGCTTCCTCCAGGGGATCTTCACAACCCATGGACTGAACCCAGGTTTCCCGCATTTCAAGTGGATTTTTTACTGTCTGAGCCACCAGATACTAGGGTGGACCCTAGCTCCAATATGGCTGGTGTCCTTATAAGAAAAAGAGAAGACACACTGGGATATTAACATAGAAGGAAAATGGCCATACAAGGATGGAGGCAGACATTAGAGTAATACAGCTACAAGATAAGGAATGCCAAAGACTGCAGGCAGTAGCTGAGGCTAAGAGACAGGCATGGAGAAGATCATCCATTTGAGCCTTTAAAGAGAGTGTGATTCTCCTGACACCTTAGTCTTGGACTTCTAGTCTCCAGAGCTGTGAGAGAATATAACTCTGTTATTTTAAACTACCTAATTTGTGATCATTTGTTATAGTACTCCCAGGAAACTAATGTAATTTTTCACCCTTGAAAGACTTGTGCTTTCCTTGAGGAGGGAGCATATGTACAAAAGTGCGAGGCAAAGGCTGCTTTGGTAATTTAGGCATGGCTCTGCCATTTTTGGGAAGGGAGTCCAGTGAATTGTGTGGTCAGTGTAGCGACCAGGAGAAGGTATGACTTGAGATGGACTTTGAAAGCTAAATGGAAGTTAGAAATATATAAAGAATGGAGGGGAGACATATTCTAGGGAGATGACTCATGTGCTTCATACTGAACTGGGGGGAGTAGGTGGAGACTGTGGAGAGTCCTAGACTAAGAATAGCTGCAGGCATTTGGATTGTTCCATTTCCATGGCAAGGGGGCATTGAAGGTTTCTGAACCCTGAGGGAAAGCATTCATCATCCTTTCACTGATTATTGATAAGGTCAATTTTCCTTCCCTTTCTAATATATTACAGACTGTGGGGAAGTCTATATTGCTTAGAAGAAAGAAAAAGAAGCTCTGACTTTGATTTTTCCCAACACCTTGTTTTGAATGAATCACTGTCAGTTCATGTTAGCTTGCTTTAATTTGACATGATCAATGAGAGGCTAGTGTCCTGTGAAACTGTTTCTCTGAGCCTGGCGTGCCATGAGATGGCCATTGAAAGACTGATTATTTTGGCTTTTTTTTACTGGAATGACTGAATTGTGCTGTACCCTATCTTGGTTCAGAATCAGGACGTATCCTGTGCACTTGAACTCTGTGTAGGCGTATATCCCTTCTTCCAGAAAGGGAGCCAACATAGACAAGCCTTTCTCTTATACTTAAGGATACTACGGCAAGTGTTTTTCTCTAACCCTAATATAATAGTACCTCCTTGGGAAATAATAGAGCAAATTCCAATTCCAGTGAAATCTGAATAAGAAAATATTTACTCATCAACTGTGACCACTCTGACAGCACTCACTTCAGGAGTACCTGTTCAGTTCAGTTTAGTCACTCAGTCGTGTCCGACTCTTCATGACCCCATGGATTGCAGCACGCCAGGCCTCCCTGTCCATCACCAACTTCAGGAGTTCACTCAGACTCACGTCCATCAAGTCAGTGATGCCATCCAGCCATCTCATCCTCTGTTGTTCCCTTTTCCTCCTGCCCCCAATCCCTCCCAGCATCAGAGTCTTTTCCAGCTCTTCACATGAGGCGGTCAAAGTATTGGAGTTTCAGCTTTAGCATCATTCTTTCCAAAGAACACCCAGGACTGATCTTTAGAATGGACTGGTTGGATCTCTTTGCAGTCCAAGGGACTCTCAAGGGTCTTCTCCAACAACACAGTTCAAAAGCATCAATTCTTCGGCGCTCAGCTTTCTTCACAGTCCAACCCTCACATCCATACATGACTACTGGAAAAACCATAGCCTATAGATTTGGTTTGAAAAAGAAATGAGATTTCATGATAGTATTTGTTTTCAAACTTTGATTTTGATCAAAGTGAATTAATGTATTTCCCATTGATAATGCAATATTTTAAAAGTTCAGGAGCTTCTTTCTCTTTCAAAAATGTATTTTATATCCAGTAACTACATCATAGTATTGAAATGTGCAGAAATGAGTAGATAATAATATTCACAATATCTACCATGTAGTGGAGATTAAAAAACTATATAGAGAATGAATGAATCAGTAGTAAAGTAACACAGATCTAATATTCACACATATTTCTGGTCAAAAATATTTTATAAATGCATTTTAAAGTATGTATTTTCATAAGATAACAGTATATTCAAAATAAGAATAAGATAGGAGTTTTACTAAATAAGATAGTATATTCAATTTTCACGTGAGCTTAAATTCAAATTCAATGAAAATGAATAAGACCTAACTCCTTCTCTTAATTAGTTCAAAATCTGGTGGGTAGACCAGGTCAAATTAACTAAAAGTTTGAGAGAAGGCAATGGCACCCCACTCCAGTACCCTTACCTGGAAAATCCCATGGATGGAGGAGCCTGGTAGGCTGCAGTCCATGGGGTTGCGAAGAGTCAGACATGACTGAGTGACTTCACTTTCTTTTTTCACTTTCATCCATTGGAGAAGGAAATGGCAATCCACTCCAGTGTTCTTGACTGGAGAATCCCAGGGATCGCGGAGCCTGGTGGACTGCCATCTATGGGGTCGCACAGAGTTGGACACGACTGAAGCGACTTAGCAGCTTAGTATGTAAAGTGACTTGCAGTATACTATCCTATCTGAGAAACAATCTGGAGCCAAGGATAGAGACAAACAAATGCCATTTCTTCACACAGAACATTTACTACAGAAGAATAAATAGAAGATCAATGACAATTAGCTGAATTATACTCCATCATAGGAGGAGGATAGAAGGGCAAGTGGACTCAGAGAGAGGAGTCCCTGACTCTGGATCACACTCAAAGCCTCTGGTGAAAGTTGCTGGACAAGGATCCAGTTGTCCAACTAGTGTTCAACATGGAACAAAGCCCTAACTCAGTCACTACCCTAGGGTCCCCAAATCAACACTGTAATGATGCTGAGTTCTAGAGTATTGGTCTAGGGATCATTATTTGCTGACAGAAGTGAAATTAATGCCATGTGGCTTCTGTGATAACAGGTATGTGAAGAGAAGACCAACTGAGGCTCAGATACTCATGATCCTTGGATACATTTAAGACCTTGGGATACTCTTGAATCTGCTTCCAACACCAGTTGTACTTTGCTAACCTTTTACTGCTTCCAGATTCCACCTGTTACCACCCCCGGTGTAAGTTTCCAGAAAGAGCCTGACATCCTCTTTGCTGGTGAAAGTTAATAAACAAGATGGCAGTGCTGCCATTTTGATATGGAGGAGAAATATGAATTAATTCTCTGGAAAAGAGAAACTCAATAGAGGAGAGGCCTAAGAAAAGGGGTGGTTTTGACTTAATATCTCACACAGACAGTTGTTGCTGTGTAATCGCTTAGGTGGTGCAATCCTAAGGACAGAAAGACAGTGGTCAGTTGGCTGTAAGCTCACTGTGCTGGAAAAGCGTCTTAGCTTGGCAAACCCTCAAGGGCTTCTGGGGTTGTCACTCTGATTTTCACTGCCTAATTTAGATTTTTTTTTTTTTCATTCTTGGAAAAAGATGTTTCTGGATCATTTCACCCTAATTGATCTACTCTGGACCCCCTGCTCCCATATTTTAAATGTGATGTTAGTTCCCCTTATAGTCGATATGCTGTGCACTTCATTGTGGAACCAGAAGAAGGGACCATAAGTCTTCACTGAGAGGCATGATGTTTGCTTAAAAAATAAAAACCATTGTTAGATCCCGTTAAATTATTGATAAGTATGTGACAAGGAGGTAAGTTACAGTGACTTGTTCACCACATGATTTAGGAAAAGACAAAGTTGAGAGCTTTATAATGTGACCCTTTTGTCTGGAGTGGACAATTGTGCTCTGTGTCCGCGCACATAAAGGGGGTGCAGTTGTGAATGTGTATGGGCCCCCCTAGGGATTTGGGAATGAGAGCACTGTGCTTTGAAAACAGCACAAAGCAAATAGATGAGCAATACCTCAGCAATGCTGTGCTTCGGTCCCCTAGATTTCCACTTGAGCCCTTTCCATTTATCACTGAGATGTTTCCAAGGTAACTTCAATCTCAACCCCACAGGCCTTTGAAAATGTAGAGTCAGCTTCTGGAATTTCTTGGGAGAGCTGAATGGAGCCAACATTCTACTCTGGTGCTGTCTGCATGGAAGGTGGTCAGAAGCCAGGACTGCACTGAGAAAGAACACTTCAGGTTGTCCTCTGTGGGCTGCGGCTACAGGAGACCAACAAGAGCCTTGTAGGGAGGACATAGCCTCCCTCAGGCTTCACTCTGGGCAGTACACCTTCATCATTTGTCTTTGGGACCCATATAGAAATGAATTACTTCTAGACTAGACTCCCACACAAAGCATCTCCCAAGACATAAAACAGAACACAACTCCTCAGATGACCCTGTCTGGCTTTTTTTCCAGACTAAATCATTGAGCTTTAGGCCTCTAATCACAGCTTTACGTCAGTGTTTGGGATCAGTGTGTCTTGTGGTTGTTGTTGGGTTGCCCAGTCATGTCTGACTCTTTGTGACCCCATAGACTGTAGCACGCCAGCCCTCTTTGTCCTTTGCCATCTCTCAAAGTTTGCCCAAGTTCATGTCCATTGCATTGGTGATGCCATCCAGCCATCTCATCCTCTGACGCCTCCTTCTTCTTCTGCCCTCTATCTTTCCCAGCATCAGGGACTTTTCCAATGAGTCAGCTGTTTGCATTAGATGATCAGAATACTGGAGTTTCAGCTTCAGCATCAGTCCTTCCAATGAGTACTCAGGGCTGATTTTCCCTTGTTTGACTGGTTTGATCTCCTTACTGTCCAAGGGACTCTTAGGAGTCTTCTCTAGCACCACAATTCAAGGCATCAATTCTTCAGCACTCCACCTTCTTTATGGTCCAATTCTCACAACTCTACATGACCCCTGGGAAGATCCTAGCTTTTACTGTACAGACCAGTGTCAGTAGAATAATGTTTCTGCTTTTCAACACACTGTTTTTCATTGTGCCTGGTACTCATCTATTAGTGCTTCTAGAACAAAATATCACAGACTAGATGTCTTATAAACAAAATAAATGTATTTCTCATAGTGAAGACTGGTTGGTCAAAGATCAAGGTTCTGGCAACTTGATCAAGTGTAAAATCATGTCTGACGAGGGCTTTCTTTCTGGTTCATGGATATGACTTCTCACTGTGCCCCCACATGGTAGAAAGGACAAGGGAGCTCTCTGACCTCTTTTATAAGGGAACTGATGACCTAATCACCTCCCAAGATGCCATGTCTTAATATCATCACCTTGATGTTTAGGATTTCAACACATGAATTTGGGGCCGGGTTGGGGGTGGGGGGAGCACAGACATTCAAGGCTGTAGCAGAACTATTTGAAGTTATTAATACATTTTGTGCCTGCTCACTGACTCAATGGACATGCGTTTGAGCAAGCTTCAGGAGTTGGTGTTGGACAGGGAAGTGTGGCGTGCTGCAGTCCATGGGGTTGCAAAGAGTTGGACATGACTGAGCAACTGAACTGAATGTGACTGCTCAGTCACTCAGTCGTATCCAACTCTTTGCAGCACCATGGGGTGTAGCCCACTAGGCTCCTCCATCCATGGAATTTTCCAGGTAAGAATACTGAAGTGGGTTGCCATCCTACTAAAGGGATTTTCCCGACCCAGGGATCCAGTCTGAATCTCTTGTGTCTTCTGCGTTGGCAGGTAAATTACCACTGTGCCACCTGGGCTTCTCGGAATTACTTTATCTTTCTCCAAATATATCTCATATACACAGGGAACAGCTTTTCCTTTCTCATCTCAAAAACTCCTCTGCTTCAGAGTTATATCTATTATGAAGTGCTGAAAGTTTCCTAATACCCTTGTATATATGATATTAGGATATGTGTATGTATGTGTGTGTGTGTATCACATATACATTGTAGTTTTATATTGTAGTTATTGTAGTATCGTAACAGACTATCCTCAAATTGCTTCCAGTTTTTTAGGCTTTCCCTTGGCATATTAAGGAGATATTATTAAAAAAAGAAAAAGAAAAAGAAACCCTTCTTTTAATCATCTGAGAATGCAACCAGCAGAGAAAGAGGAGAAGATTATGAAAGCATCATAAAAAAAGTCAATGCAGAGAAATTTCTCTGTTGTTCTGTGCTTCAGAATAACCTGACATTACCTTACCCTGAGCATGGAAGAGAGTAATCTCTGGGAACTTTTATTGCTCCAGGCTCTAGGACCATGTCTTTAATGTTTATAGAAGTCTTGATGTGATTTCTGAGGCTTCTGAGATAACTTTCAAAAACACTTCATGCCCCTCATCACTTGTACAGCTGCAAAATATCAACAGGACTTTGCCTTGTCTTTGAGTACGTTTTTCTATCTGTTTATCACTGAAAATGATGGCTATTTAACCTAGGCTCTGAGCTCTATTAAAGAGACTGACCATGTTTTCCTATCCCACACCCTTCTTTATATTTCCAGTTTCAACAGTGTCTAGGATTATTTTTAAACAAGTGTGTTTTGTGTGATTGAATGAATAATACAATTCTGGAGATAAATGGTAACTGCAGAAAAGAACAGGATAGTAAAACCATATAGGGTTAGAGGAGATGTCAATCTTAGAATAATGGATATTGTGTTCAAGAATAGAGAATTCAATACGTTTTCTTCCTAGGCAAGTCTGTTAGATTTTAGAATTATTTTAAATACCTGTAATAGAAGACATTTCTCTACACTAATATGTATTTTATCTGTGTGTGTGTGTGTGTGTGTACTCATGCATGCACATGTGCAAAACTTTGCTGAGTTAGAACTACCTACAAAGAGCCTAATTTAAAAAATTGCTACACTTTGGTCCTTTTTTTATCTATTTTTGCTGTGGGGTATTGTTGTTTACACGTGATGATTATGATATCTCCATATTTGTCATCAAGCAAAGTAATTCTCTTTCTGTTTAACATGTGATCTCATCACTAATAAGAGTGTTAATGAAAACTCAGCAGTCTATGGAGCTCCAGTGCGCAATCTGAAATTGTTCATCCTTGAAGCTCAGCATGATGGAGAGTCCAGATACCTCTAGGTGTAGTCAGTTCACATCTACAGTGAATCATCAAGTCAATTTTTCTTGATGGCAATGCTAAGAATTTTATTTGGTTGACAGTGAGTATACATGTACTGCGCATCATCACTGTCAGGATTTCGTCATATGTGGAGTCTTTTTAAATGTTTGACTATTTTTTTTTTTAATTTTAGCCTTCATAGAGGAAGGGGGGTTAAGTAAATAAGTTTGTCTGACTTATTTTATTCCAATAGCAGCCACGTGAGATAGAGATTATTATCTCAATTTTTAAAATTAATTTTTTTTTGCAGTATAGTTGTTTCACAATGTTGTCTTTCTGCTATGCAGCAAAATGAGTCAGCTTTACATATACATGTATTCCCTCCCTTTGGATGTCCTTCCCATTCATGTCATCACAGTGCACTAAGTAGAGTTCCCTGTGCTAAACAGTATGTTCTCATTAGTTATCTATTTTACAAGAGAGAGATATTTGTACTCAGTGGTGTCAGACTCTTCACAACCTCATGGACTAGCCTGCCAAGCTCCTCTGTCCATGTAGTTTTCCAGGCAAGAATCCTGGAATGAGGTGCCATTTCCTTCTCGAAGGGATCTGCCCCACCCAGGGATGGAGCCCAGGTCCTTTGTGTCTCCTGCATTTTTAGGCAGATTCTTTACCACTCAGCATCACCTGGGAAGCCCATCTATTTTATACATTGTATCAATGGTGTATATGTGTCAGTCCCAATCACCCAGTTCCTCCCACCTCACCTCCTTTCCCCCAGATATTCATACATTTATTCTCTACATGTGTCTCTATTTCTGCTTTGTAAATAAGATCATCTATACATTTTTCTAGATTAACATATTATCTCAATTTTAAAGATTTGAAAACTGTAGAAATTAAATAACATTGCCAAGGTCACAGTGTGAATAAACAACAACACTCTTTGTCTTTCATTTTCTTTTTTCTTTTCTCAGTCTTCACTTTCTCTCTCTTTCTACCTTATCTCTTTTTGTTTTTACTCACTCCCTTTGTCTTTCTCTGATTCACTCTACCTCTCAACCCTCAGCTCTCTCTTCTTAGTTTCTTCTTTTGTGCGTTCTCACTCCATTTTCCTCCTTGTAGTTCTCACTCTTTTCCTCTCTATTTCTTCCTTCATCTCTTTATTTTCCTACAATGAAATACCTTTAATGGGAACAAAAATCAGAAGGAACCTCTCTCCTCTCTGCCTCGTTGAATGATAAGAAACAAATGGACTTTGGTCTTTTCCTAAAAACTTCTACTCTACCCTTGTAGATGAGAAGAGACCTCAGGTTTAGGAACTGTCATATTTTACTGTGAATCATTTGCTGTGAAGACCCATAACCATCACCTTCTTATTGGCATTGTATTTCCTAAGGAGCTTCATTTCAGGTCATAGGGAGGTGGGGGTTTGGCATGAACGGTGACCCAAATGTAGGAATCTCAAGAAATTTGGATCTAACTTAGTGTCCAGGGTTTTCAGATGCCAAACTACAGGAGTCAGAAGACCTGGCCTTGAGAATTGTTTTACTTGGTCTCCTTTTGGCGTCTATGTTCATTTTCTTTAAGGTGGGCATCATGATATGCCCTGTGCCTACTTCACAGGTAGGTTCTAAGAATCAGCTTAAAGGATGTAAAAGAACTTACAAATGTCCTGTCTCAGAAGTAGGCAATGTTTTCTTAAGTGGGGCAGCAAAGATACCAACTATAAGCAAAAAAAAAAAAAAAAAAGGTAGCCCACTCCACTCTTCTTGCCTGGGAAATCCCATGGACAGAGGAGCCTGGCGGGCTACAGTTCATGGGGTCACAAAGAGTCAGACACAACTTCAAAAGTAAACAATAATATCAATTCATACCACAATTATCTGATAAGGACTGCTATCCAGAAAATGTACAGAGCTCCCACAAATCAATGAAAAAGGCAGGCAGTAGCAAAATATCCAAAAAATGTGAGTAGTAACTCCTCAAAGGAGGACATCCAAATGGCCAAAAAACAAATGCAAAGGTATTTAACTTCATTAATCATTAGGCAGTTTACAAAATCAGGTGTCTAAATGATGGATACATGTACAAAAACGTGATGAGTCAGGGAAATGTGAATTAATCAAAACATGATACTACTACACTTCCATCAAAATTGCAATAATAATAAATAGAACCATCAAAACCCATGTTGGTGAGGATGTAGAGCCACTGGGACACTCCTACAGTGTTGGTGAGAGTATAAATTTCCATAGGCACTTTAAAAGAACATTTTGGGGACTTCCCTCGTAGTTTGGTGGTGAAGAATCCACCTTAAAATGCAGGGTACATGGGTCTGGGCCCTTGTCAGGGAACTGAGATCCTACATGGCAGAGGGCAACTGAGCCCACGTGCCACAGCAGAGAACCCACACACCACAACTAAAACCCAGCACAGCCAAAAATAGATATAACAAAAGACAAGATCATATTTGATAGAATCTGCTACATCTGAACATATCAGACTCTAGCACTAAACAGTTCCACTTCTGGAATTTCCTAATAGAAATACATGTATATGTATGTGTGTGTGTGTGTGTGTGTGTATGTATTCATGCAAAAATGTTCACAGTGTAGCTATTCATAACATCATAGAATAAATAATTACTCAAAGGTTCACCAATAGAGGAATAATAAATTGTGGTTTATTTACAAAATGGGTTGCTGCACAATAATGAGAATTAATGAACTGTAACTACATGCAACAGTGTGGTTGACTTTCATATGTAATGTTGACCGAAAGAAGGAAGACACAGAAGAATAAATTTCACTTGATTTCAGTCATATAAAATTCCAGAACAGGAAAATTAATTGGGGTAATAGAAGATAGGATAATTTTCCACTACCTCCTGGGGTGGAAGGTAGTGACTATGAGGAGCCGTGGGGAGACATGTTATACTACTAATCTTTTTCTTGAGCTGGGTGGCTGGATACAAAGATGTATTTCAATTCTGAAAATTCAACTAGCTGAATAGTTATGATGCATGCACTATTCTGTATGTACATTACACCTCCTCATAAAAGTTAAAAATACCATCCCACAAATTGGCTTGGGATTTAGAAATGATGAAAATTCTTTTCATTTGATAGACATACATTTTATTTACCAGAAATTCTATCGAAGGGAAAGAGAAATTATGACCTGTTTCAAGTCAAGGAGTAAGTTCATGCTAGGAAAAATTTATATAGATTTGAACTTAATGAAAAAGAATCAGGAAATTAAAGAAAGTATAATGTTTATGGGTATGTTCCTGGATTAAATGTAAACAAAGCTGATTAGAAATTGAAGGAGGAGAAGGTAGCAGACATGAGGTTTTGGTGGCACTCTAAGGAGTTTGTACTGGACACCGTAAGTTATATATGTACATACACACATACACAGAGGGAGACATTGAAAGGGTATGATCAGATCTGATATGGGAGAAGGAAGTGTAGAAGGCCAGAAGGACTGAATGTGGGACTGAAGTCAGGCATGGCATGAAGAGGAGAGAAAAGATGGAGTAAGGACAGTTGGTACAAAGAAAATAGCCCTTGGACATGAAGTTACTGAAGCTTGTAAATATTTTTTTATTGAACTAAACTATCATATGTTATGATAGAAATGAAATCCAACATGTGTTCTGAGGTTTTGCAGAACTGAAACTTCATTACAAGTTTGTATATTGGTCCACATACACCATATATGTGTACAGTGAGGAATCTCAGCTATTCTCACATTAATATGTGGCAAAACGGTAATTTTCATTTTTGAAAGCACCATTTAAAAACCTGGCGGTTTTCTCTTCCTTCTCAGCCAACATGGGGTAGTAGATTGCACTCCATTTATGAAAGAGCAGTACGTTAATTTGGAGTGTGGACAGGATTACCATAAATTAAGACAAAACTACAATGCTGAGCAAAAGAACAGAATGTGTTTGACAATGGGCTATCCTTGACCATGTAATCATTTGCTTTAGTTCTAATCTGCCCACTCCAGTAATCTGCTAGTCAAAGGGGTTTGTGAATTAGCAAGGCTTAGCTGTTTATAAAACACATACATAAATATAGGTGAAGATTGTGTTTGTGTACATTTAGTACACAGATGTATCTGCATGGGAATGCGCATAGTTGTGGAGATCTTGTGGGGAATGCCGCGGTGTGGATCTGTGGAGCTGCATGTTGAATGGGTATGTATATCAGTGTGTGCAGAGGAGTTGGGGGTTGTCATGCACACAGTTGTTCTGGCAAGTATTTGCTAACAAAGGACTGACACAGCCAGAGATTCCTGCAGTTGCTGTGTGGTCTACTTAATCTTCAGAAATGTAATCATCCCAGGGATCTTAGGGATGTTTTGGGGAAGAGGACATAACGAGAAGAGGTAACCTACTCAGAGTCATGTGGATAATGGAGATGAGTACAAATTACTCCTGAAAATGTAGAATGAATACATTTTTAAGTCCACTGAGTGATGGTGGTTCTGAGAGTTGTGATCCGAATCAGAAATCTACATCTGGAAGGTAAGCAGTTCCTATCTGGGGAACTCTCAGTATCAACTTTCTTTACTTGCTTTGATGCTACAATAGTGACCATTGTCCCCCTTGCCAGAGCCCAAGGATACTAAAGTCTGAAACACAGGGAGAACACAAGGAGACATTTCCATATGCTTATTGGATAGATCCTGGTATTTACGGGCTATGCACACACCATGTACTCATAGGTATGTATTTCTGGCTGTAGGTAGTAGACTATATTCTATGAGATCAATGCATGGTCCTCCATTTCACGCTTACTTATGTATTAAATTCTAAGAGGAAATAACTTTTCATCTGACAGGGGTTAACAGTTGGGCTTCCTAGGAAACTTGGAGTCTTCTGGAGGAATAAGAAGCTGATTTTAGAACTCTTCCCAAGAGCAGGACTGAAGACTGGAACAACCAGAGAGTGTGAAGACACTAGGAATAAGGACAGCGTAAGAAAGAGAAGCAGGGCTCAGGAGCTGGGTTTCATGAGTTCAGTTTGCTAAGCATTGTCTCTGTGAGTGTGTGCGTGTGTGTGTGTGTTGGGCATGTATACACATGAACACATATTGAATATTTGAATTATCAGCACATTTTTTGTGTTGTGAAGTATTTAAGTGCCAAGATATAGGTGGTTCTTGGAAGTACTTGCAGAACATATGCTGTGCTATTTCACCATCTGTAGCCTAGGACTTTGGACCAAATTCTGTTGCTTCGCTTTGGGGCAAGGAAGAAGGAAATGAGCAGATTTCTCTCTCATTTGCGACTCCTCTTCCCCCCGCAGGGTCAGCTCAATCCTAGGACCCTGACCTTCAGTGAATCCAGTTCACCCCTCTCCCTGGGATACTTGACGTTTCACAGTTAGGAAGTGACTCTTGTCTCACCTGTAAGGGGAAATTTTCACTGCTTCAAACAGCATTATAGAAGCAACTATACTTAACAATGTCTTTGTCCAAATTCTTCAAAGCCATCATGTCTTCCCCTTTTTCTTTAGGATGTCGTGAATACCATGCCTCGGTTTGCTTGCCTTCCTTGTCTTGATGGCATGGATGAGCTAAAACTAATCTTATCATTGACTACTGATACTTTTCAAAGAACATTTCTAACTATTTAGCTCTGTAAAACTTAATAACCAGACTCTGCCTATCTTTGCTGTCAAATGTTTCACCGCTCTTACATATGTTTTTGCCATTTAGAAGTGTGTGAAGATACACCGATTTGCCACTCTCTAGGATGCCAAACAAGTTACTTCCTCTGCCTGGAAGGATGGGGGCAGTAGGCATCCCTCTCCCAACACCCTGCTCCTCCAGGCCCTCCATCCCTGATAACATGACCATGATAACAGGCTTGTTATGATACTGAGAACTCTCCAGCTTTCCTGGCTGAGTCATGGAAAGAGGGACCTTCCATTTGTCCTCTAAAGATAAGGAGACTCTTTCTTTTATGAGAACAACAAGGGGAAAGATAGAAGAAAAAAAAAAGCATGTGACAAAACATAAAATTTATTAAATTATATAAAATAGATTCCTTATTAAAATAATGTGTCCTCAGAGGACTAAGCTATCCAAGTTTTTTCACTACAATCCTGCCTTGGCTGAACGAGAGAATAAATAAATTTTTGGAGACCTTGGCCAATATTCTGCCACTGCCTTGGGAGGCTTTTTCCTACACTCCAGGGGACATTGCTGATTCATATTGCTTCATTCTGGGAATTTGAAAAGGGCAATCAGATGTTACAGTGCATGATTTTTCATTGCTATGCTCAGACAAAGGGCTGCAACAAGGGCATTGAGGGACATGACCTCCAGCATTCTTCCTCCCTGGATCTCTCTCCATAGCATCCTCCCTTGCATCCCAAACTGAAATTTTAGACCTTGCAACTACAACTGGCTTTTTCCTCATCCTTAGGGTGATTCTGGCATGACCAAACTTGGAGTCGTGGAGACATACTTTGTAATTAATTACTATCTGGGGCCTCTTAAGGACACAGTTTGTCAGATGGGAAGAGTGATGAGATGGGAGACTTGAAGCACCACTTGTGGGGTGATAAGATCCACCGGCTGTTGGCTGTCTCTTGGTTGCCATGACAACCACCTGGCTATAGGACTCTGTGACTGTGTGAGCGCTTGCAGAAATGAATTGGTGGCAGCCTTTGGGAGTCAGTCCTGAGGCTAAAGGACCACTCCTCCACACCCCCTCCTACCAACACCGCCCCCGCCCCCCCAGGGACAGTGCTTTCTCTGCTCTCACCAGTAAAGGGGGAAAATATGACATTGCATTTGAAGCCATTGGTTATAGCTCAAAGACAAACTTTAATCTTGGTTTATGAGGAGTTGGAAACTGAAAGAGCAGAACAGGGGTTCTCTATGGCAAAGGACTGGCGTTAGTGGCCGTGAGCAGTGAGCTTGGACTCAGACCGTACACATCTTGGAAGCCCTGATGTATCCTGGAATGCTGGGTAATGGTGCCGAGCTGGCTTGTTAACTCATCTTTGCCCTGTGCTGGCGGTTCTCAAAATTGGTCCTACCTCTTTCTCACTCATATTTCTATATGAACTCAGTTTCTTCTTCCAGTCCATAGGAATCCCTACTTCATTCCAGTTCCAAGCAGGGTTGAGGTTTCTAAGCTGTTTTTTTTCCTAAATGTATTGAGGTTCAGTGGACAAATAAAAATTGTACATAGTTAAGGTGTACAACTTTAGTTTTGATGTATGCACACATTGTGAAAGGAAGTCTGTGGTGAGGACTCCAAGGCATGTTGAGGGTGAGCACGTTGCCCTCTTATGGATCCTCTCTGCATCTTGCTCCAAGCGACTGTGCCCACCCTTCTGATGGAGGATGTCTGCACTTGAAAACATTTAGATGGAGAATAGTTTATGCACCTTAGGAAGAACATTGTGAGAATTTAGAGAAATTCTCTTAATATGTATTTATAGAAATATGTATTTTAAAATGGGAGGTGATATTCAACAAGGGGACACAAGTAGTGAAGGATAGTCATGAAACAGGTTTCTAAGGAGAGTGGCAACTGCCATTTGGACAGCATTAGTTTCACTCTTTGCTGGGAGATAAGGAGGAACTACTGGTCAGAATTTGAACAGAGATGAATTGTTCTACATACAACAAGGAGGGGAATTAGAAATTCAGGGAAATTCCAGAATGGAGACGAGAAGATCTATTAACAGAGAGCAGTGTATATCCTAGAAACAGGGATGAGTAAGAGAAAAGGTTATAATCCCACCTAGCACTCCCTCAAGGTTAGCAGTAGGTTCTCTTATGAATTAATCTTTGTCTTGCCACTTAGTGTATTTCATAAACTAAGACAGCAATGAAGGTAACACCTTCTAAACCTGTATAATGCAAAGTAGTTCCCTAGCATTATCTCAGTGATACTAAGCAGGTAAGTATGAGTTTACCTGTGTTCTAGATGAGAACACGTTGGGCATGTTTTCAGAATAGAAATACTAATTTTACCAATTATTATTATCCCTGATGTAATAATGTGTTTATATAGAAAGTCTCAGACATAGAATTGAATTCAACTTTTATATAATTTATTTCTTCAGCAACATATATTCTTTTTTTAAAAAGAGGATAAAAGTGCCTAAACTTAAGGGGTGTGCATATGTGTGTGTTAGTCAGTCATGTTCAACTCTTTGCAACCCCATGGACCATAGCCCACTATGCTCTTCTGTCCATGGAATTCTCCAGGCAAGAATACTGGAGTGGGTGGCCAATCCCTTTTCCGTGGGTTCTTCCTGACCCAGGGATCGAACCCAGGTCTCCTGTATTGCAGGCAGATTCTTCACCATTTGCAACACCAAGGAAGACTCAAGCTCAAGGTGTCACAGGGAAATTCAGGTTATAGGGTTGCTTTATCTACAGAAGTCAAGGGTCACCTTGCACACAAAGATTAACTTCAAGGCTAGTACAGGATTAGGTGATATTTCTCTGGTTCTCTTTTGTGCACTGAGGCTCTGTGACTCCTACCCTCTTGGTCAGTGTCATCCCTCCAGTGAAGTTCCTCCTCTGGTTTTCTCCATTCTCAATCTGTATTTTCCTGCCCTATATTATAAAAAGGACAAGTAGCCTTTTCCTTGGTGGCCCAGTGGTAAAGAATCTGCCTGCCAATGCTGGAGCTGTAGGTTCAATCCCTGGATTGGGAAGATCCACTGGAAAAGGAAACCCACTCCAGTATTCTTGTCTGGAGAATTCCATGGACTTAGCCTAGCAGGCTACAATCCATGGGGTCCCATGAGTTGGACATGACTTAGTGAGTAAACAACCACAAAACAAAATATTATGAGAAAGTGATCTTTAGGTTCATACTCTGGGAAATAAGATCCCTGATCTCATAATTTATTACCCTTTCTGGATTATATGTTTGCTTTTCAGAAAGGGATTTTAGGGAGAATCACACTGGAGTTGGTTTGATGAAGAGAGGATGTAAGTCAGTTTATAGAAGACTGCCCAGCTTTTGGTGACTGGGTGGTACAGCCTCCAGGGAGTTTGCCCTAACCAGCGCCCGTGTTTTATTATTATTTTACCACCACTTTGCTTGTTGGAAGTTTTGTATTTTAGATAGCACTTTACCCTTGGGTTCTCCAATTAGATTACAGATAATGTCTCTGAAGGGCCACACAATCTCTGAGTCCCTTTAGAGTCCCTTCACGTTTCTTATGAAGAGGGCACAGTATGGTGAGGACCATGAGGACTGTGGCAAACGAGAATGTGTATAATCCACACATATGTATGATGTTTATATATAAATACATATCTTTTTAAAATAAAAATACACCTTCCAAACAAACTAAGCAACTCTATAGCCATAAAAAGTCCAAAGGTCTTCAGTTTGAAAGCCTCTAAATAGCATTTTGAGTAGAAAATTAATTACAAATTTGAAAGAGAAAACATCAGATAGAGCCACCAATGTGTAACTTAGCTTGGATTCTTCGGTCACCAATGAATCATACAGACTGATGTTCAGATGGTTGGATGGTGTCACTGACTCAATGGACATGAGTTTGAGCAAACTCTGGAAGATAGTGAAGGGCAGGGAAGCCTGGGGTGCTGCAGTCCACGGGGTTGCAAATACTTGGACGTGACTTAGCACTGAACAACATTCTCTTGATGGCTCTTCAGCCTCCTAAGATCCTAATGGGAACCTTGAATCATATACTGTCTAGAGCCTGAGATCAGAAATAGGTTTCACAGAAAGACATATTTCTGTCTCTGAGCCTCTGGCCACAAGGAAGGAGAGGTGGCCTTGGACAATGACAGTAATGACTCAAGGTCAGAATAGGATCAATTCCTTACACAAATATTCAGTATAACAATAATTCGAACTTGAGATCAGATCTTTGAAAGAATAGCTTAGGGTGAAACATGTTTTGTTTCTGAGGATTGTCTTCCTAAATTTTATGTTAAATATGCTGATGTTATAAGTCATTTAGAGCCATTGCATTTCCCTTTTTCACTCTTAGATCCATACCTTCAGTAGGGCACATGACAGCTTCAACCCAACCACCATGAGATTCCACGCTGGGAATTTGGTTGAGATAAGAGGTTATCAAGTAAACAATTAGAATCAGGAGGGAGTAGAGAAGGTATTTTTCTAGAGGTGTTGCTTCAGGGGATGTGTTTGTTAGCATTTGGCTTTGTTGAAATGTGCACATTAAATTTGGGAGATCTTGAGAGGCTTTTTAAAGTTTAATTGCTGCAAATCTCTTGTTGTCATGCTTTCCTATGAGATTTACACAGCCCTAAATGTTTTCCAGTATGAAAATTATTCTTTCCTATATTGTTTTGCCTGAAAAATACAGTGCACTGCAGATGTGAGAGAGGATAACATTCCTCTGCTGGAGTCAAGAAGTGTATTAGTCGGCTAGGGCTGCCATAACAAAATAACAGACTGGAGGCTGATAGAACAGGCGTTTATTTTCCCACACTTCCAGAGGCCAGAAGTTCAAGGTACTGGCAGCTTTACTTTCTTCTGAAGTCTCTCTCCTTGGTTTTCAGATGTCCACCTTCTCCTTTTGTCCTACATGGTCATTCCTCTGTGTGCTCATCCCTGGCATTTCTTTGTGTGTCCAAATTTCCCTTTCTTATAATGGCACTAGATGGGCGCAGCCTTCTTTCATTTGAGTGGATCATCTTTTTTATTTTTTATTTCATTTTATTTTTTAAGCTTTTTTTTTTTTTAATGTGGCCAATTTTTTAAAGTCTTTATTGAATTTGTTACAATATGTCTTGTTTTTACACTTTTGGTTTTTTGGCTCTGAGTTATGTGGGATCTTAGCTCCCCACCCAGGAATTGAGTCCACACCACCTACATTGGAACATCAAGTTTTAACCACTGGACTGCCAGGGAAGTCCTTTGATCACCTTGTTTAAAGGCTCAATCTCCAAATAGTAACATTCTGAGGTCCTGTGTTTTAGGAAGCTCTATGAATTTTGAGGGACTTCATGCAACTCAGCCCATAACAAAGTATAATTATTTTTAGGGTTGGACTGAATGATGGGGGATGTCCATTTTTGATCTCTAAGTGTAAGATTCTCTGATTCCAGAACTTGTTTCACCTATGACTTGAAAAATCAAACTTTTGTAGAAAACTTGTTTTCTCTCTCTGGCAGGCACTTGTGTAGGCCAGAGAATACCATCTTCCCCCAACAAATGACACTGGAGACAAGACCTCCTGATTTATGGCCCAGTGTCTCCCTACTTTCTTCATCATTCCTATTGACAACCTGCTCTAATTCTTCTCTTAATCAGAAAAAAAAAAAAGCAAATAGGTAAGATATAAATGCAAATTATTTAGAAGGGTGGAGAGGCTGCTAAATATAGTTTTCTTTAAGAGAAATAATAAGAAATGATGGTGGCAGGACAAAAACAGAGTAGAAACGTAAGACATTTCTAAGGTAAAATTCTGATTACTTGCAGCTGCTGCTGCTAAATCGCTTCAGTTGTGTCTGACTCTGTGCGACCCCATAGACGGCAGCCCATCAGTCTCTTCCGTCCCTGGGATTCTCCAGGCAAGAACACTGGAGTGGATTGCCATTTCCTTCACCAATGCAGGAAAGTTTAAAGTAAAAGGGAAGTCCCTCAGTTGTGTCCAACTCTCAGCGACCCCACGGACTGCAGCCCACCAGGCTCCTCCATCCATGGGAATTTCCAGGCAAGAGTACTGGAGTGGGTTGCCAGTGCCTTCTAATTACTTGACTTTTAATTAAATACTGTAAAAAAGAATGTCTAGAATGCCTCTATGAACTTTGGTGTGTGTAAGTCTATGGATGGTGGAGGCGCTAGTGGTAAAGAACCTGCCTACAAATGAAGGAGACATAGAGACATGGGTTTGATCCCTGGGTTGGGAAGATCCCCTGGAGGAGTGTATGGCAACCCACTCCAGTATTCATGCCTGGGAAATCCCATGGGCAGAGGAACCTGGAGGGCTGTGGTCTCTCATAGAGTTGGAAACAACTGATGCTACTTAGCATGCATGCATGCACCAGTAAAAGAGGGAAGTTATTTTAGAAGTTATTTAAAGGCATATATATACATCTATGTATACACATATAGATACACCTGTGTAATGTATATGTACCATTATAGGCACACTTACAATGTATATTTTACATATATATCCCCATGATAAATTATAGACTGTGCCTGCTAAGCAGAGTGTCTGCATTTTTTCAAAGAAGGCCAGGCACAGAGCTTGACTTCTTAAATGGCTAACAGAAGTATAGCCTCAAGCTATGATGCCCAAGAGTATTTGTTTTAAATGGAAAATGGATAAATGCAATAATTGGACCATATTTAAACACATGGCATTAATATCTCAGACAAAATTACCTGTTCTGAGAAAAAGAATCATGTAGCTAAGGTTGCAGACACATATAATTAAACAGTATATGTGTTAAATTGAAGGATTGCCAATCATACAATTCTTTAGTTCTTCTGTAGAATTCCTTTTTATTAAAAAATAATACTCATGATGGGCTTCCCTGGTGGCTCAGTGGTAACGAATCCATCTGCTGATGTAGGAGACATGGGTTCAGTCCCTGGGTTGGGAAGATATCCTGGAGAAGGAAATTTCAACCCACTCCAGTATTCTCGCCTGGGAAATCCCATGGACAGAAGAGCTTGGTGGGCTACAGATCCTGGGGTCACAAACGAGTCAGACACGACTTAACGACTCAACAGCAACAACAAATGCTTGTGGCTCATTCCTAACTAATAGATGGGAAAAAATGTGAAATAAAACATTCATACAACAATAAAACATCACGTAATTATGAGATTAAGGGCCATCAGTGGCATTTACTGCCTTACTAATGAATACATTGTTAATTACTCATTAGCACTTTGCCCAGGTGCCTTACTTAGAACACTGCAGACTCTTGTGAAAAGATACATTGGCAGTTAAAAGTAGAAACATCAGATTTCTTTCAGGAAAACAGCAAACCTATAGGGCCCCCTATTCTAAGATGATATTAACATTCCTTGCTGAATTATTATGCAAAAGCCATCCATGTAAGATGACTTCTGATAGTCCAATGGGATAGAAGCAGCTCTGTTGATTTTTGCCAGAAATATGAACCCCTGCATGTGAGTTAAGCTTCACTTCTCTCTCCGACTTTAACTGTATTCTTCCTTATGAGAGATGGAGTTCATAGATTGATGCTGCTAGGTTTCACCATCACCACATCCACAGGTGGACCGCTTAGAGTATAAACCTATGCATAGACTCACTCACCTCTTCCAACCCCCATACAACATTTCCATTTGGTTCAAGAGTCTGGAGAACTATTTCACTGTGGAAACATAGCTGAGCTGATAATTACAGAAGATGCCTAACCAACTCATCAGAATAATTTAGTCCTGTACTTCATCTGTAAACACACTAAGCAGCGTCCAGGCAGGCTTATCTCAAGGCTTACAGGCCTCACCCCTGTTCCTGTGCCTGTCTGCCCCTACCACTGCTGGTGAGCTTATCGGAAGTCAGTAAGTATGTTTATGCCACTTGCCTTCACTACTGTAATTGCATAAATCAATTAAATATTATGCAAATCAATGAGCCATAAGTACAAAGGAAAAAAAAGGGTTTCAGATTGTTTTTTCTAGGAGGGAAGGTGCTAAAACATTTGTGGAACTAGGTGTGGTTAGACAAATATATATATTAAAAAAAAAGAAAAGATGAGGGAAACTAAAATTCTAGAATTCTTGGCTCAGATTGACTCTCCAGAGACTTTGCATTCACACTTTCACTTAAAGATATCAAAAGAGAGAATTGTAGAACATGCAACATAAATGTGGCTTTTGTGGAAAAAGAAAAAAAGAAACTGCGTGGAGTGCTTATCAGAGGGAAAAGACCTTGGCCCTGCATCATAAGCATAGCTAAAAAATGCACATTTATATATCTTAGGTTAAAATAATATGTTGAAGCAGTGATTGTATTTTGTAAAGGATTATCTGCTTTACAGACCTTTTTGATTAATTGGCCAGTTAGTGTTCAGTTGCTCAGCTGTGTCTGACTCTTTGCAACCCCATGGACTGCAGCATATCAGGCTTCCCTGTCCTTGACTATCTCCTGGAGTTTGCTCATACTCATGTCCATTGAACTGATGATGCCATCCAACTGGCCAGATATTAACTCTCAATGCACAAGATGGAAGAACTTCTATTGTATATGAGGAGTGAAAAAATCATTATATAAAATATTTACAGTCTAAGCCAATTTAAAAAATTTTATTTTTTAACAGTTTCTAGGCCTTTTTACTAATGGAATCATATAATACATAGCCTAATCCAACTTTTAAAAACTACTCTGTACATGCAAGCATGTATGTATATCTGTAGAAAATATTATATGAGACTATTAACATTTTTTGGTATTTTTATGCAGTTTTTCATTTCCTTTGTTAAGTTTTTCTGTATTAAAATTTCCTACAATTCATTCTTATTACTTTTATAATAAGATGATAAGCCACCAAATTTAATTAATGCCCCATATTTTTGGCTCTTCTGTGACTCTGTACTCTTGAGAGTTGTCTCCATTCGCTAGGACAGACTGCCCACAAGCCCTCCAAGAGGGTGTTCAGAGTAGGGATGGCCTCACTTTCTCCCTGGTAATGTCTACAGGCTTCATTGTTGAAGGACTCACGTGTCTTCCTTCCCATGTCTCTTCTTGGTCTCACAGACAACACTCGGGAACACACAGGAAACCTCTGTGTGATCCAGAAGCAAAAGAACCCCTTTCTTGTAACGTAGTGAGCCCTGATCACCACTGTTTGGCTGAATAATTGAGGCTGTAGGAAAATCTAAGCACTTTGAGTAACATTTACAAACATTTCAAATTCATAACAGTTTACATACTTTTTTCCCTCCTTACAGACTTGTTCTTTAAAAAAGTGACTTTAATTCAACCTGTATTCTTGAAATTACACATATGGATTATTTTTTTGGTCATGGTTGAATAAGTACAGGTAGAAGTGATTTAAATATTTGCTTACTTTGGTGATGACTAAACTGTTATGAGGTAAATAGCTACAACTAATGCTGAACACTCAAAGGAAAGAAGATATACATTTGCTGTATCTCTAAGAGAGTCTTAAAAGGAGGTAATAGAGATAGGGGCTTTCCCTGGTGGTCCAGTGGTTAAGAATCCAGCTTGCAATGCAAGGGACACAGGATTGATCCCTGGTTGGGGAACTAAGATCCCACATGCCATGGGGAAACTAAGCCTGTGTACCACAACTACCGAGCCCATGATACACAATGAAAGATCCCGCATGATCCAACTAAGACCCAACACAGCCAAATAAATAAATTTTTAAAGGAGGTATTCCACAAGCTTTACCTTGGCCCTGTAATGTGTGCACCATAAAACACTCTGGGGAACCAGAGGCCTGAAGACTGCAAACACAGTGTCCATAGCACTGTGAAATAGGCTCTAAGAATTTGCCAGTCACTGGTAGATGACAGATGGATTTGTGGTTATTTTTAGAATGCCTCATCTGATGATGTTTACATCTGAATTTATGGTTTTCAGTTAGATAAAGTTGAGCTTAGTATTAATTGTTCTATCATATGTTGGCATTTTTCTTTTGTGGGACACTGGTAAGATTTATATATATATATATTCTAATAACATCATGTCTTTGTGTCTAATTATCTTGCAATCATTGGACAGATCAAAGAAAACAAGAGTGAGGTCTGTGGTCTGAGGCTGCCTCATGGCCTTTCAGTCTCTGTTTGTTGGGTCCATGGAGCTCTTGACCATCTCAATCTGGGCTTTTTCTTCTCCATCAGTAGGTTGAGTATGCAGATAAAAGTAACATTTAAGTGTAGTGAGTTACACAAGTAATTTGCATATCTTCTCTTAGTATAATCCTTATAATATCCAAAGAACCAATATCATTCTCATTTCACACTTGAGAAAATAGAGACCCCTTGAGTTTAAAATCATTTGTCTTATAATCATACAGCTCAGACGGTCATAGCCAGGGTTTGAACCATATGAGCCATAGTCCAGTTTAGAAAATTTCTAAGCTGCTAGTTGCACATACAAGGGAATATTGCACCTGTCTGGACTCGTCTCTTCAGACCTATCCTGATTGCTCACGCATGTTGAGAGTGCAGAAAAGTGAACCACACACACCAACCCTACACTTGGGGTGTTGCTCTCCATCTCTTCTACTTCTAACCCCCTTCCTTTGTCTTTGTCTCTAAATGTTTACTTATTTTATTTATGATGACCTATGAAATATCTGACAGTATTTTTTGGTTTGTTTTTCTGTTTAAAAATAACTTTGAGGTATCATTTACATACAATAAAATATATGTATTTTAGGTGTACAGTTCAGTGAGTTTTGGCAAATAAACCCAACCATTCAACAACTGTCCTCTAGATAAAACATTTTCATCATTTCAAAAATGTCTTCATACCACCTTGTAGTTAGTCCCAAAAACTCATTCCAAACCGTTAGTCATCTGATGTCTATTGTGTAAAATGGTTTTGCCTAGTCTAGAACTTCACCTAAATTACAATCTGAGAGTACATGCTTTTTATATCTGATTATTTGACTCAATATAATGTCTATGAGATTCAAGAATAATACTTTATGTCTCATTTTTATTGCTGAGTAGTTTTCCATGGTACAGATAGTCAATATCTCAAATTGTTTATCCATTTTTCTATCAGTGGACATTTGAGTTTTCTGCTTTGGGGCTGTTATGATAAAGTTGTTTATGAACATCCATGTAGAAGTCTTTTTTTTTTTTTTTTTGTGGAAATGTGATTTCATTTCTTTCGGGTAAATACCTACAGGTGAAATAGTTAAATCATGTAGTGTATACATTGTAAAGCTGATATAAAAACAAAAATAACTGCTTGCTGTTTTCCAAATACAACTGTAGCATTTTACATTTCCACAAGCAATGCTTGAAGATTCTAGTGCCAGAGTCCACATCCTTGCTGACACTTAGTATTAGAAATCATCAAATTGAGACATTGGATATGAAGCGATATCTCAATGCAGTGTTAATTAGCATTTGCCTGATGGATTATAATGTTGAGATATTTCCCTATATTTATTAGCTATTCATATATTTTTCAGCTGTTTGTTAACCTGTCTCTTCCAATCTTATTTTAATTTAAACAAAAAGGGTTGCCTTATTATGGAGTTGTCAGAGTTCTTTATATATTTGTGATTCAAATCCTTTCTTACGCTGTTACCCATGTACCATGAATATTTTCAACCTGTTTGTGTATACTTATTAAGTATCCTCTTTCTCTTTAATTGCACTCTTCCTTCTCCCCCATCATGCTGCCATCACCGTGAACACTCTCAACTCACACAGCCTCCTTACTCCCTGAGTAATGCACTGGGATGTCCTGATAACACTTCAGAAACAATTTCTGGTTCCAGGAAAACTCTTTGCGGCCACCAAGTCATGAATCCTCCTCTGGCTCCTCCCAGCATCACTCCCCACCAGGGACCACCTGTTCTTAAAATTAAATGTGGTTTTAAATATTTAAGGTCCTCATTTCTTCCTCCACTTACCTTAGTTTACTTCCAGATGCCAGTGTTCGAATGATTGCTATTTTAAGATCTTATGATAATGTTTGACTTCTTAATAACTCCTTTTGCCAATCTGGTGACTAATACCATGACTAGAATGCATAGCACATTTCAGTTAGCTAATGCCTTATACTTGTAAAAAGGAGAGATGGAGCCATAGAATTTAGAAACAATAAGTATAGGAAGCAATAGATCTGGTGACTAATTTCAGATTTGGCTATATTTTCAGAATTGGTATGAATGGTACTATAAGTAGAGGTTGCATTTTCAGCAGGAAGTTGAGGATTATTATTATTATTATTTTGGTGCCTGAAGAAATGGGAATTGACAGTTTTAAGTAATATACACTGTTTGACATTGAAAAACCTATGTTGGTTTCACCAATAGCATATATCTTCTAGAATAGGGAATACTGCAATGTAAAATGCAGAATATATTGCCATTTTTATTACAATCCATAAGCAGTGGAGCACACTGGTGTGCCCAGTCCCTTTCAATCTGTCCCAGTGATTGCCAGGTTTTTGCTTATCCACCTCAGCTAAAATCCACAGGAGAGCAGGATCAATTCTCGCATGGATGTCAGGACTTACAGGACAGTCTTAGTTTTAGAGCAAGTGATCAGAGCCCACAGAATCCCCATGTGGGTCCAGGTCATGTGCCATGTTTGAAATGTCAAAATGAAGGCTAGACTTAGCATCATTTCAGATTCTACACTATTGTGCAGCCTCTATTAGGGCTCTGTGGGTGCAGAAATTATGGAGGTTTCAACAGTGGTCTTTAGCAGGGAATCAGGCTACCCTGGAAAACCTAGAGACATCCTCAAATTTCTTTTAAGGAACTCTGAGCTCAGTGGATTTATTTTCGATGAGTTTGGGTCTCTAATCCATAAAAATATTGCCTAGGTTTTAAACTTCATGAGCCACGGTTATTCCCATCATTTCTGTACCTGACTGAAAGAATCTATAGTACCTTGTGAGAAAAAGAAGACTCAAGGGTCCCTTATTAAAAGATGTAAAGTTTAACTTATATTCTGCTTGTTTAAAATTGAACTATTTCTCAAACTTAGAAACAGGAAAGCATTCTGGAGCTGTGAACATGAAAATTATTAGTTCTAATTGTTATACTTCATATACAAAAGGGGCGCAGATCTATAGCAAAAAGGGATGAATCCTGGCAACATTAAAAGTACAAAACTCCAGCTCTCACCTGAATACGGATGGCACGTTTGCTTATGTTCATGGTGGACTTGCATCCGCCTGAAGAGCTGCCTTGTTTCAGAGCTCCTGGCATCTACAGTTGCAGTTGGGAGGCATCTATTTTATATCCCTCATGTCTTTCTTGACTGATTCCTTCAATGCTTTTGTTACTAAGACAGAGGAATGCCACATTAACCTTCTGTTTCACTATGATAACTGTGTTTTTTTTCTTTTTCTTTTTTTTTCCCCAGAATTCAGTGTCATTACATAAAAACAGGCTTGTTGGGGGAGTGGGTCACTAGTAGCTTTGGCTGCCATAATTATTGAATGATCTATCACCTTGAAATGCTTATCCTCATGGTTCTTCTTTAATGTAAACTCAGCTGTAAGATATGTTTTTTTTGTAATTATAAAAAAAGCAGTCTTTGGCAGTAGGTGTCCTGTTACCCCTTGTGCAGAATGGACATCCTAAATGTGCTCAACATCAGGAATAAGAGCCTAAGAGTAGAGTCTGGGCTTCTGTGCCCTCCAAAAATATATATATATATAAAAAATGGGGGCTGGCCAAAAGTTCATTTGAGGTTTTTCTATAACATCCTACAAAAACTTGAATGGACTTTTTGGCCAGCCCAATAGTTAAACCGCTACTGCTCCCCTAAGGTACACAGGAAGAGGAAGCTTTGTAAAGAGCCATGGATCAGAGGTGTTAGTGAGTCTACTTGATGGACCAAACCTTACTAATAACCTGAAAACTTCACCCCTCTCACAGATACAAGTGTTAAGGAAACCCCTTGGGGGAATTGGTCCTCTGGGCTCTTATAGCCAGAAGCATATCAGCTTTAAAGAACCCACAGCTTTTCAAGGATAGGTGAAACAACCACTGGAATCAAAAATTCTTGTATAGGAGGGGGAGATTCACATATTTTAACAGAAGGTCAAATGCATTGCTTGAATTGACAATGTGGAAGATCAGACCTTCAGAAGTTTTAAAAACTAAATGTCCTTGAATTTTAGACTTAGCTTGCCTTCTCAGAGAAGTTAATTATGTCCCTAAGAATAAAGGTTTATCTCATCAGAAACACTGTAACATTCTCACAACTTTTAGTTGCTTTGTCAGTTATAATGGGAAATACATGTTATTGTAAGTTTCCAGCTAAAGGACTTCTTTTAAATAATTAAGCTTTCTGGAATTTTATTATTTTATTTTAGCTAACCCAGAATGTCAGAAGTACAGAATCAGCAGTAGGCGATTCCAGTCTGAAAAAGCTTGCTTATTAAAATCTACTTGCCCAGATGTGGGGTGGGAAAGACAAACCCACATAGCAGGTCTGGTGGAGGGAGCCTGGGACTGATGCTGCTCACTGGGTAAAGAGGGACCTCGGTCTGCAAGGTGTGCACGCCGGGGAAGGCATGGAGTGAAAGCCTGGAGAAATAAAACTGGTTCAGGAGCTGGTCTGGAACTAACCGGATCACACTGGCCTCCCTGTGTCCTGAAGTTACCAGGATAATCCTGATTTTCCACTTCCCTTCAGTTCAGCAAATGTGTGTCAGAGTCTGCACAAGGTGCTTGGGATATGAATCTCAATTAAACATGATTTTTTTCTTTCTCCACTCTGCCTCAAATTCTCAGAGCTTTTGAGGAGTACAAGCCTTGTTCGCTAAGTGTTTTTCACAATTTATCCCCCTGGGCAATTATTTAATTTTGAAATATGTTCTATGTTATTTGCATAGGTAATACAAGCATGTTGGTGAAAAATTTTGTTAAAATCAGAAAAGTTATTATTTTCATTTATATCTCGATTGCTGCACCTCTTTACCCATTGAGCACCTTGGTATTGTTATGGTTCTTGTTGTTTTCTCTTTATTCTTCCTCTAATGAGGAAAGATCTTTATAAGCTTGTGTCTGTTTGGTGTAAGATTTTCTCACTCAGATTGAGATGGAGGCCGGCTCAAGTGCAAGTTGTCAATGTGTGTGGTGTTCAGTCGTGTCCAACTCTTTGTGAGCACATGAACTGTAGCCCGACAGGCTCCTCTGTCCATGGAATTTTCCAGGCAAGAATACTGGAACGAGTTGCCATTTCCTACTCCAAGTACCAGCCTGCTAATTACCTGGCAGAAGTAGCTGAATCAAACAACAGTTGTGATTATAGAAAGAATATGTGTTATACAAGATGTGGTCAGGAGGATAGAAAGTCACTGTAGATATTTCAAATGGGAAGGATTTAACATAGGAGATTAGTTCCTTTTAAAACTTGTGGGAAAGCTGGGGAAGACAAGAGTCCGGGTCAATTAAAACAGCTGACTGTGTGGAAATCAAGAAATGTAGGTATTCCCGGAATTTACACAGGGATCTCAAAGACCCACCAGTCCAGGGAAAGTGATTCTTGGTAAGAGACCGAGAAAGTTCTATGAATTCCACTTTTGCTTCTGCCCTTTTCACCTACCTGTCACTGGAGGATGAAAATAATGGCTTTCTTTCTCTTCTATCTTCCTAATTTTGTGTAGGTGATTTTCACTGATGGAATCTAAGTCAGAACCCAAGAATCTGAGAAACGTACCTTTTAGGCTTCCCTGTGAGGCTGAGAGGTGTGTGTGTGTGTGTGTGTGTGTGTGTGTGTGTGAATGTGTGTGTATCTTTTTTTTTGTTTTTTCAGTGAGCCTGAATATCAATAGACAATCAATAGTATATAGTAACAATATAAATAGTAAGACAAATACGTACTGGACCTCACCTTGTTCTGCTCACCATACTAGGAACTTTACATATGGTTTCATAGGAGCTATATATAAAGGAATCACTAATACTATCCTCACTTATTATATACTTTAAAGTTGATAAAGTCTTAAATATACTTACCACAAAGAATAAATGATAATTATGTGATACAATAGAGGTGTTAGTTAATGTTGTAGCGGTATTCAGTACCACAATATGCAGCTGTATCAAGTCAATCTCTTAAACTTATACAATGTTATACATCACTTATATGAATGAAAACCCCTGCATTTTAGAACTAAGAGGTTGTCATAGCCCTGCCACTACTAGGCAGCAAGGTTGGCCTGTGAATCTAGGTCTATTTCATTCCCATTCTTGGGCTTTACTTAAAATTATATCTTTCTTTCATTGTTTGATCAACTGATGGTACAGAGGAGCATGCATTTCTAAATAATTAGGTGCATTCTACAATCATTCTCTTGCCATCATGCAGAAATTGCAAGTCAGAAAATTCATCAATTTCCCATGTCTCCATATCTGCCCTTTCTAGTCATTTTTTTTTTATTTGCTGAAAATTTCATCTGTGCTTTGGTTAGTAGGAATTCCTCCAGGGTTTTGGCAGAGCATTAAGAAATTTCAAGGTTCTAGTGCTGTTTCAACTTGGTAGTGTTTGTGTGTGTGTTTTCATAAATGCGGCATCAGGGCCATATGTGAGAGGCCTTCATGGGTCTTTTCAATAAAATAAAATATAACATCCATTATTAGACATATGCATTGGATGCTATAAAGAGGGAAGGAATAAATATACATATCCTATTGTGCTGGCACTTCTTAAAAAATCCCACATCCTGTATTTTTTAATTAAATATTATGGTCACTATAATCATAGACAGTAGCAAGAAGGTGTTTGGACACAGGGGAGCCAGATATTAGTACTGGATCTGATGTTGCCAACCTAATGACACTTTCTGGGCTTGTTTCTCCAAAGTCAAGTCTGAAACCATCTTTTCATACTTGAAATTACAGTTTAAGGATAAAATAGCCATAGGGAAGAAATATACATTTGTGAAATCTTTAAGAATTATACAATGTTTCACATATGTTATCTCATTTCATCCTTATAACCCACCTAAAATGTAGATAGGGTTCTATTTTGTCCTTTATAAATGAAGGATCTCTGGTTTAAAACGTTTAAGGGTAACATACTGTGTTCATCTAATGCTTATCCAAATTCATCTCCTATGAAGTTGGCATTGGGTTAGGGCAAAGCCTGTTGCAACTCCTGCTTTCAAGTTTTCAACTTGGAGACATGTAACTGATACATGTAATCAGTGAAGTAAAGTGAAGTGAAGTTGTTCAGTTGTGTCGGACTCTTTGCGACCCCATGGACTGTAGCCTACCAGGCTCATTCGTCCATGGGATTTTCCAGGCAAGAACACTGGAGCAGGTTGCCATTTCCTTCTCCAGGAGATCTTCCTAACCCAGGGATTGAACCCTGGTCTCCCACATTGTAGGCAGATGCTTTACCATCTGAGCCACCAGGGAAGTCCTGTGAAGTAACAATTAAATAAGAAATAGGATGTGGCCAGCTAAATATGCTTAGTGTCTAGATGAGTTGTATAGACACTGAGTGCTGAAAGAGCCTTGAGCATGGAGCGGGGCAGAGAGGGGAGCTTTGTCAAGAGAGCTTCCTTGGAGCTTTGGTCCACAGATAAGAAGGGAGTAAGTGAGCTATTGGGCAGAAATATGTTACTGGTGGCCCCTAAATATGTTACTGGTGGCCACAAAAGGTGCAAAAACATTTTAGGTAAACCTCTGTTATACTCCAGGAATCATGTGAGTCATCAGGCATGTTTTGTTTTTGTTTTTTCCTGTGAGTTAGGTAAAATTGTCCCCTAAAAACAATAACAGCAGCAAACAACCAGGAAATCAAGGACATAAAATTGAAGTTACTATTCTGAAAGCATACAGTTTTTAGGTGGTGAGTGCAAGATATCTGAATGCGATCTGTCTGATTTTAAGGTCCAAACTTGGGACTTCCCACTTCACCAAAACTAACCAAGTCCTGACTCTGCTCCACCATCGATGTCTCCCATCCATATATTTGGGAAACGTTTCTGAAGCACTTCTTACATTGAAAGGGTGAATCTTGACTTCCAGAATCTTAAATGAATGAGAAGACACTAAAGCTTATGATAGGATGGCAGCTCAATGCTTGTCTTGTCACGTCTAGGGTACATATGTGTATCAGATTTCCATTCCGGAGACTTGTAATTTATAATAGCACAGTACTCATAGGGTGGTGGTGCTAGTGGTAATGAACGTTCCTGCCAAAGCAAGAGACATAAGAGATGGTTTGATCCCTGGGTCAGGAAGATCCTCTGGAGGAGGAAATGGCAACCCACTCCAGTATTCTTGCCTGGAGAATTCCATGGACATAGGACGCTGGTGGGCTACAGTCTATAGGGTCACAAGAGTCAGACATGACTGAATTGGCAGCATAGGGTTTACATGGGGAATATTCACCAAGAACATGACCCTTTATTTTTTGGAGGCCCATAACATGACACAAAAAAATCACTGGTACCTTCTATTCCTCTACAAAATTAAAGGTATTTTTTTCCCACTTTATAATGTGAACGTGCTTGCTTTCCTTTTTCCCCTCTCAGGACTAGAGTCCCAGATCACAGGGCAGTCGTGGTTGAAATGACTTGGACATGAATTTAAGGTATAAAGTGCCATCTGTTTCAAGCAGTTAGGATAAAGATAATGGGAAAGACAGTTTCTAAGATGGATGGTTATTGAAAGGCAACATTTGGTTGAGGAATTACTGAGACAGCACACTGGGGTCATTTCCAATCTACCCAGTGTTCTTTGACAGAAGGATAAAAAACAGAGTAAAATCTGGGAAGTGGTGTCATTCCCTGCCACACGGGTATAGCTTAGGAACCAAGGTTTATTGAATCACATCTAGAGACAATGCTGCATCCATGGACATCATTTGTGAGTAATCATTAAATATGTTTAAGAGATGATCAGAAAGGCAACAGGCTGCCTTCTGCGGTCCTGAGAGGCTGCCCTCTAATGAGTTTGGTGTGAAATCAGCTTCCACAGGGTCAGTGCCAGACTTCAAGCATGGCGTGCCCACATTGTAGGAGACAGTTTCCCAGTTATCTTTTGCAGAAGATCAAATAATGGAGGATACGCAAGGCCCAAAGTTGTACTGATAAGAACCATGTTAACCTTCATACTTGCACATTCTAATTTTAGCTATTTTTACAGTCACTTTTTTTTTCAGAATTGTAGAGATGCAAGAAGATCTTATTTTCTTGTTTGTTTGTTCCTCTTGAGTTCATCCCCTCTGGTATTAAATTATATGTGTGATTCTCTCTCTCTGAATTCCCCAGCATTAGTAGAGCTCTGTTTAAAATACAGAGACCCAAAGTGAAAATGGCATTGCAGATCCAAAACATCAGACAGGCAGAAGGCTTTTTTTTTCTCTCTCTCTTTTACCTAGGTTAGATTAAGTCTTTTTTGTTCACAGCCCAAGTGATTCCTGCACGTCTGCTCGCATCTCCTCTTGGCAATGTCTTTATGATGAAGTGTCCACTTTCTCCAAGCCCTTGTGGTCCCTGCTGCTCTGCTTCCCATTAACCGTGTGTGTTTCCGCTTGTTTGTCTCCAGATGTATTCGTTAGCATTTTTCCAGTTGAATCTCATCCTGCTATTTCTTGCTCATATTGCTAACCTCTCCAGGGGCCCATATGCTTCCACAGCTCTTGTGCCAAAATCACAGAGCATCTTAATACAAACCTTCCTTCAACGTCTTCACACCAGCCAAAACCACAGGCTCAGTGGACTGCCAGCCTTATTTGCAACCATCTCTGCTCCAGTGTAATAGGGCGAGCACCAGGTTTGGAGTTGAATGATAACCATGCCATTTCCTAGTGGTGTGACCTTAAGCAAGGTGGCCCAACCCTCCCTCATCTCCATTCTAAGAATGTTAACCACTTTGAAAAGTCAAGAGCATAAGGTGATGGTTGTTTAGCACCTCCGTGTTCCCTGGTACACTGGAGGCACCTCTGTCTCCTGGGACAGCAAACAAGAGCTAAGGCTTCTGGTGAGCACCCCAGGGAAAAGAGACAGTTGTCACAACCAGACAAGGCAGAAGCACTAGTGAAATGACTGTCTTTAAAAATAAACAAATAAACTATTAGAACAAAGGGGTGAAAAATTGATGACTGCAGAAAAGTGCCATGTGAGGTGACCTATTTGATACAGCCATGTGCAAAAGGGAATCCAGACAGTTCTTCTGCAGGGAAGCTCAGAGTAAGCCCCAGGCTCTAAGAGTGTATGGACTGTCTTTCCATGTTTGGACACAATATCACCCATTTATCCTTGGAAATCTTCCTAAATTTCTGCCCCTTGGCTTGAACTCATCTTTCTCAAATCATCTCAGAGTTGAGAGGATGTCTTTGACCACTCTGTATTTCCCCATTCACTATCACAGCATCAAAATTCACTTTCTTTCTATCATTTAGAACTTTGTAAACTTGTCTAGTTTGCGTATTTGTTTAGTTGCCTATCTCTTTTCCCACCACTCTAACTCCCTTATCCAAAGCCTAGGTGCCATGAAAGCAGAGATCTTTGGGGACATAATAAGCACTTAAGAAGCATTTGAGGACTGAATGATTCATTTCTCACATTGCAACATTTCTCTTCTTTTGAGTAGGAACTTAATAATTATTAAGCACTGACTATGTGCCAGGCACTGATACAGTAGTGGGGGGAATATGTGGTTCATTTGAGAGAAATTAACTTGGAGGAGTTACAAGTGGGGAAGGGTCATATTTGAAAAACAACTGTGTCTGAGATTGCAAGGTAGGATAGTAGCCTAAAGTCATATATCAGAAGTATATACTTATTAGAAGTCCCTATTTTCCTAGAGATGCAGTTATAAGAAGATAAGGGCTAAGCTGACTATGTGCAGACATTTCTACACAACATAGTCCTCGGCTTACAGGTGAGAGACTGCCCGTGGAATCCCATTATTCCCATTTTCTCAGGCTATTCCCTAATCCCTGGACACATATTTAACCTGAACTGAAGTTGAGCTTGTGGGAAGATCAGAATTTCAGGTTATGGATTCCTATCTTCCTTAAACCTACAGGTTTGGGATTATTGGGTAATGAAGAGCTAAAAGTCATCTAGTACAATCGACTTTTTTTTTTTTTAATCTTTTAAATTACATAAATCCAGTATGTCGCCATGGACAAAATGAGAACTCAGTCATTAATTATCATTCTCATATATGCTCTCTAAAAAGGCTCTTTCCCTTCTGGAGTTGGAGAAATATATGAAGGATATTTTGAAGTCAGTAGCTTGAGTAAGACATAGTATTCTATCCTGGAATGGAATCTTAAGACAGGAAGCCATAAATAGAAGGAAGAATATAAGAATTGAAATGAATGCACTTGAATGTGGGTAACATTCCATTGTCAGAAGCTACTAAAACATCTGAAAGGTGGATGGAACGCAGAGGGCTGACGATGGGACACTATCCGATTACTTTTATTTGTTATTTCCGTCAGCAGTGAATCTGAGACTCCCACTGTGGCAGACTCCATCAGTGACGAGCATCGTGAATTACATACAAAATTTAGGACCTACATTTTTAACAATTTCATTTTATTTTTCCATATGTCTGTAATTGCACACACATATTTTATAATTTTTTAAAGAAAAATCTATCATCCCTTAAAGAAATTCTTTTTAAGACAATGTAGCCAGAATTATTGACAACCTTTATGGAGTTCTGAGACCGGGACCAGATAGAAGTCAGGCAACTTGGCAAGGAAACTTTAATGCCAACTGATTTTATCTGTCTTTGTTTCTCAAAGTCTTTCTTTCCTTCTTATTCCCCTAAAGACAAGTATGTCACCATATGCAACCATGGTGAGATCAGGACCGGGAGAGACATATGCAGAAGCAGAGAAATGATGCCACTCAGAGAGTCTCATAGCTGCCAAGACAGGAAATGGTACCCAGATTTGAGCTACTGTGTGCATACATGAGGGACTCCCACTTAAGGAGTGGAGACTGATAGGCAATGGTGAAAGCTGATTCTCAGCCAGGCTTCCCCTGTGTTCTAGCTGATGGTTTCATCCTCCTTTCTGTACTTGATATTCCATGCTCTCTGACTCCCTCAGTCTTCTTCCCAATATTTAATTCCTGATCCAGAACATTAAGGGGATGGAGAAAAGAATCCTTTGGAGAGCAGAAGAGAAAAGACAAATGACTACAGTTTACTAGATATTTGATATAAACCAAGATTTCTTGCCCCAATTCCAGGTCTACTGAAATAGAACCTTCCAAGGTGGGACCCAAAATTCTGTTGTTGTTGTTCAGTCGCTAAGTCCTATCCGACTCTTTGTGACCCCATGAACTGCAGCATGCCAGGCTTCCCTGTTCTTCACTACCTCCCGGAGTTTGCTCACACTCACGTCCATTGAGTCAGTGATACCATCCAACCATCTCATCCACTCTTGCCCCCTTGTACTAAAAGCAAAACCCTTTGCAGGTGAGATGACCTAGTCCAACTTGAGAGTTTCTTCTAGAAACATGATTACAGCAGAGGTATACATGATTGACAGTAGTTATACCAAGAAGACGTGTTTTCTCAGCTTCCTGCTTCCTCAGAGGTCCACCTTCAACACCTTTCCCTGACGTTATAGGCTTCACACCCCCTATGCTTATGGAAGTTGTTTTATTTACTTTTTAAACATTTATTTGTTATTCCCGCCAGCTGTCACTCACAAGAGGGTGGGTCCTTTTGTCTGTGTAATATTAGAAAATAAAAAATGACACTGTGTATTACACATCTGTAGAAAAGTCTCTAACTTTATTACCACGGATTTCAGCTTGTTTTGAGCTTAATAGCAATGTGCTTTAACACCTGGTCTGTGATGTATTTTGGAATGCATTCAGGAGCCTGCTACCTCCTATGCATAATTTAAAAATAAAGGCACATGTGTCATTTAATGGAGGAGAAAGCACCAACTGCAAGCTGACCTTGCTTGCTCTTTGATTCAAGTGCTCTGCAAAGTTAATTGTCACTAAGAACAAAATAACATTTTAGGAGAGACCATTCCCTGGGATTAACCCCTAAATCTTAATCTCATCCCCTGGTGACTGACTCTACCATGACCTTTGTAATGAATATATTGTGTAAAACAGACAAGGATTTTTCCTTGTGAAGTCCTGTTTGACTCTCAAATTGAAAGTTTCACCAAAAAGAAATTGATGGTATTGCTTTTTTTTCCCTACCAAGAAGCATCCTATATCTTCTAAGACAGAGACTTAGAAGTCTGAATACTTGGTTCTCATTTCTTTGCTCTTCACATGGAGAGAATTCATGATCTACATGGAGCCCTATTTTTCCATCTGTAAAATAGGCACAGCTGCATTCATTTATTTCAAAGAAATCTTGAGAGAATTCATAGGAAAAGGAAAAATGACATCAATCTGTTGATTCCAACACCCTTATACTATCATCACCACTATAATTTGCCCTAAACAAATAGTTTAGGACATGTAAGTCTGACTATATGAGCATAAATCCATTTCTTCTAGGACACTGTGCCTAAAATTCAAGTTCAGTTCAGTTTAGTCACTCTGTCATGTTCGACTCTTTGAGACCCCATGAATCACAGCACGCCAAGTCTCCTTGTCTATCACCAACTCCCGGAGTTCACTCAAACTCATGTCCATCGAGTAGGTGATGCCATCCAGCCATCTCATCCTCTGTCGTCCCCTTCTCCTCCTGCCCCCAATCCCTCCCAGCATCAGAGTCTTTTCCAATGAGTCAACTCTTTGCATGAGGTGGCCAAAGTATTGGAGATTCAGCTTCAGCACCAGTCCTTCCGATGAACACCCAGGACTGATCTCCTTTAGGATGGACTGGTTGGATCTCCTTGCAGTCCAAGGGACTCTCAAGAGTCTTCTCCAACACCACAATCCAAAAGCATCAATTCTTCGGTGCTCAGCTTTCTTCACAGTCCAACTCTCACATCCATACATGACCACTGAGAAAACCATAGCCTTGACTAGACAGACCTTTGTTGGCAAAGTAATATCTCTACTTTTCAACATGCTATCTAGTTTGGTCATAACTTTCCTTCCAAGGAGTAAGCGTCTTTTAATTTCATAGCTGCAATCACCATCTGCAGTGATTTTGGAGCCCAGAAAAATAAAGTCTGACACTGTTTCCACTGTTTCCCCATCTATTTGCTATGAAGTGATGGGACCAGATGCCATGATCTTTGTTCTCTGAATGTTGAGCTTTAAGCCAACTTTTTCACTCTCCACTTTCACTTTCATCAAGAGGCTTTTTAGTTCCTCTTCACTTTCTGCCATAAGGGTGGTGTCATCTGCATATCTGAAGTTATTGATATTTCTCCTGGCAATCTTGATTCCACCTTGTGCTTCTTCCAGCCCAGCATTTCTCATGATGTACTCTGCATATAAGTTAAATAAGCAGGGTGACAATATACAGCCTTGACGTACTCCTTTTCCTATTTGGAACCAGTCTGTTGTTCCATGTCCAGTTCTAACTGTTGCTTCCTGACCTGCATACAGATTTCTCAAGAGGCAGGTCAGGTGGTCTGGTATTCCCATCTCTTGAAGAATACTCCTCAAGACTGAATTAAATATTACAGTTCTGAGTTCATTAATTTTATGTATTGAGTTTTTTCAGAATAGTTCAAATGAACAAAGTGCTTAGTGGATAAACCAGTGATGTGTACATAACAGAGACAAATAACCTATAATGTGTTCAGAAACTGTCTTTTCAAGAGCCTCTCTTGGCTTCATGTAACAACATATCATCAAAACTAACATTTTCATTTGAAACGATATCATTTAGACACAGATGATATCACTTATGTATAGATACAGATTTGGCAGGCTTCCCAGATGGCGCTAACGATAAAGAACTCGCCTGCCAATACGGGAGATGTAAGAGAGAAGGGTTCAATTCCTGAGTCAGAAAGATCCCTGGAGAAGGGCATGGCAACCCACTCTAGTATTCTTGCCTAGAGAATCCCGTGGACAGAGGAGCATGACAGGCTACAGCCCATGGGATTGCAAAGAGTTGAATACAACTGAAGCAACTTAGCATGCATGCATAGATGTTGGCAAAGAAATGCCAACACTTGGGCATATAGTAAGTTTTGTTCATCATTTCGTGTAAATTAAGCAATATGTAAGCCACTGGGCTTGAATTGAGATCTTTTTGCTTAACCTTCTTTGTTGCTGAATATATTGATGCTCTAAGTTAACCAAGTAATCTGTGATGATACAATCATGTTTATTGAATATAAGTTACTGTAGATAGAAGGTACACCATTATTTTATGTAGCAATGAAAGAAAAAAATAATACAGCTAACAACATGATGATATGCAGCAAATGCAAGATGAATTTTATTTCAGACATGTTAAAATGTGAAAAATACACATCTGAACCTTAATTAAATATAATTATCTTCAATTCATCTGCTAAATTATCAGTCCTAGTCTTAAACTTTTATCTCACTAAAAGGAGAAATAATTCAACCTCTGTATGTACCGTCCTGGATAAGAAAATCAACTCTAGTTTTGAACTTAATAGGTTAGAATCCTGACTTCATGTCACAAAAGCTGTATTATATTAGACAGCTTACTTTGTGTTATTTCATCATTTATAAATAGCAATGAATAACATTATCTAGCACATGGCATTGTGAAAATGACAAAAGATAATTCACATAAAATTGCTTAGTGCATAATAAGGTTGCTTGGTGCAAAACAGATTTAGGTATTTATATTTTATAATCAGACATGGAAATTATTAAAAAAGGTTATGAGTATTTTGTTCAAATGTAGAAAATGGCCACAGATTCTTTGAAGTTCCTCCCATCAAAAGGAATTCTTTATTTTTCCACCTCTTGACAAGAGCTTAGCTTTCTTGGGTCAGTGTGAAACTAGCAAACATAATGTGAGCAGAAGCTTGAAAAGTTTTCTTTTCCACCATCATGTGAATGAACTACTAGATGATGAAAGGCAGGTAGGCATCACCCCAGCTGACATCAAGCCAATCATCAGACACATGAGAGCAACACTATCCCCATATTAACAGATTGCCAAATGCCAGGAATGAGTGTGAGGCCATCCAAGATGACTAGCCTTCAGCTGATCCACCCTCTGACGGCAACTGTATAAATGTGCTCAGGAAAGTAAAGCAGGGGGATTGGTCCAGCTGAGCCCAGCCCAAGATGCTGATTCACATAATTGTCAACTATTAAAAAATTGTTGTTTTAAGCCACTATGCTCTGCCTCTGGCTGAGTTATTTAGGCTAATAGAAACAATACTGGCAAATATTTATTGAGCACATATTATGCGCCAGGCACTGGGATGAGTGCTTTGCCCTCAACAGTGTATTTTATCATGATAACAGTTCTATGAGTAGGTATTCTTATCACGTGGCACACTGGTAAAGAACCCACCTGTCAATGCAGGAGACACAAGAGAGGTGGGTTCAATCCCTAGGTTGGGAAGATCTGCTGGAGAAGGAAGTGGCAACCCACTCCAGTATTCTTGCCTGGAAAATCCCATGGACAGAAGAGCCTGGTGGGCTACAGTCCATGGAATCACAAAGAGTTGAACACAACTAAGTGAGTGTGTGCACACACACACACACACACACAAGTATTAGTGTGGATCGTTATGCAACAAATCTAACTGATGCAGCTATGAAGATACATTTTCCTGTACCTGTTTTTTACTGTTTCTTTTTATGTGTCTTTGCTGGTCTTACTTTTATTTTTAAGTGAAGTTCAACATGTGTAAACTTGGACTTCCCTGGTGGCTCAGACAGTAAAGTGTCTGCCTACAATGTGGAAGACATGGGTTCAATCCCTGGGTCAGGAAGATCTCCTGGAGAAGGAAATGGCAATCCACTCCAGTACTCTTGCCTAGAAAATCCCATGGATGGAGGAGCCTGGTAGACTACAGTCCATGGGGTCGCAAAGAGTTGGACACGACTGAGTGACTTGACTTTCTTTCTTTCTTTTCTAACATGTGTAAAATCCTGCTTTAATTAAGTCTATTAAACACTTCAGCAAGGTTTGAGAACCTTTCAAGCTTGCTCAGTCGTGTCCGACTCTTTGCGACCCTGTGGACTTTAGCTTACCAGGCTTCTCTGTCCATGAGATTCTCCAGGCAAGAATACTGGAGTGGGTTACCATTTCCTTCTCCAGGGGATCTTCCCTACCCAGGGATCAAACACAGGTCTCCTGAATTGGAGGCAAATGCTTTAACCTCTGAGCCACAGGGAAGCCACACCTATAGCTTTGTGATATAAACAAATTTTAATTCCTTCTGAGTTTTAATTTTAAATTTTGATGCAAATAAAATAATAGAGAGACATTTCAAATAGATGTATACAGTGATTTCTCTTTACCTATGTTTAGGAGTATTACAAAAATTAAATGATGGGGCATGCAGGGAAGTATCATGTTGACACCTCACAACTTAAATAGGTCTTCAAGAGCCTGCTTGATTGGATTTTCTTTAAAGTAATGTCAGGCTTTTAAAGCCTGGCCACAATTAAAAACGAATCCACAGGAGAATCTTGACATGCAGAAACAATGCAAAATCCACAAATGTCAAAAAAGCAGCAGAATGAACGTGCTGTAAACAAAGACCCTCAATGTGTGTTTAAAAAGTTAACAGTGAGTTCTCAGAAGATACTGTCCTTGGGGCACCAACTTAAACAGCTCAATCCTTCATTACCCTTGAGAAATCAAATCAGTCTTTTCCTGAACATCTTGGAAGTCCATGGAGGGCTGAAGAACTGTATGCTCCACTTTTAGGCAGGCCGGTCTCTCTGAGGTTGCAAGATGATGCTCACTAATAACAATATTGAAAAATCCATTCAGTTCAGTTCAGTTCAGTTCAGTCACTCAGTCGTGTCCAACTCTTTGTGACCTGATGAATTGCAGCATGCTAGGCCTCCCTGTCCATCACCAACTCCCGGAGTTCACCTAAACTCTTGTCCATCGAGTCAGTGATGCCATCCAGCCATCTCATCCTCTGTCATCCCCTTCTCCTCCTGCCCCCAATCCCTCCCAGCATCAGAGTCTTTTCCAATGAGTCAATTCTTCACATGAGGTGGCCAAAGTATTGGATTTTCAGCTTTAGCATCAGTCCTTCCAAAGAACACCCAGGACTGATCTCCTTTAGAATGGATTGGTTGACTCTCCTTGCAGTCCAAGGGACTCTCAAGAGTCTTCTCCAACACCACAGTTCAAAAGCATCAATTCTTCGGCACTCAGCTTTCTTCACAGTCCAACTTTCACATCCATACATGACCACTGGAAAAACCATAGCCTTGACTAGACAGACCTTTGTTGGCAAAGTAATGTCTCTTTTTTTGAATATGCTATCTAGGTTGGTCAAGACTAAACAAGAACTGATGCAGCCATAGTATCTTATTTGCTGTGTGTTTGCATTGAAACAAAAACTCCCATGAGATTTGTTTTAGAAAATATATGTCAGCATTTGTAGCATTTCATTAATGTACAAACATACTCCCTGAAATTAGAGACAGCTTAAAAAGTGTCTACCTTGGTGTAAATTTTATTTCCTACAAAATTTACTGCAATGTTAATTTTATTTTTAAATGTGAAGCACATTTATATGGAATTATTCCCACTACTGTAGTCGTGCAAGTAGTTCTCAGTCAGTCAGTCGTGTCCGACTCTGTGATATCATGGACTGTAGACCACAAGACTCCTCTGTCCATGGGGTTTTCCAGGCAAGAATACTGGAGTGAGTTGCATTTTCTTCTTCAGAGGATATTCCCAACCCAGGGATCAAACACATGTATCCCGAGTCTCCTTCATTGCAGGTGGATTTTTTACCCACTGAGCCATGGGGGAAGCCATTATTGTAGAACTGTCATCAAATTATTAATAGTGATAATAGTACTATTAATAGTATCAGCCGCCTATGGAACTAATGTTTATACAGAGATGTTTTCTTCACCTCTCTAGAGGGTCCAAGCTGTGCCTAATACACTTTGATTCCACTTCCCCCATCCTCAGGGTCTTTTAGTACAGTCCTTGGCCTTTCACAGGAGCAGAATAAAGCACTTTCTGGCAGACAAGTTTGCTAATATGTTTACATATGTTTTTTCTAGCATATGTATCTTGCCTCTTTTCTATCATCCTGACCAGCAGAGAGCTGAACACAAAGAAGGTGCTTAATATAATGGACTAGCTTTGAGGCCAACACATTCTTTGAGGATGATAATGCCAGCTAAGAAATAATGTTTTTTCTGCTCTGTACATTCTCAATTTTCATACATGTACTGAATCAAAAAGAAAGCCTCCTTCTGGCACTAGAAAACTTGATTGCAAATTATTAATACTCCTTTAATGAAAAACTAATTTGGAGGACTCTGGTAAAAACTGGAGAGACAAAAATTAGAACTTCTCTCACAATTCCTTTTGCCTTCTCATGTTGCCAAGTGGAAATTAGCAAGGAATTTTCAGACTCATGCTTCATGATTATTTAATGACTAAGGAAAGGACAGATCTGAAAATCTATGGGATTCTGCCAATAAACCTCTCTGCTGGTCTGTGGACCATCTCACTACTTATTTGTTTTAATTTATTACCACTGTAAAGGAAGATGTATCCCCATGTTCTGCACCAAAAAAATAGGTTAGTGATAAGACAGATTTCATCATACTTATTTATACATGTTTTTGTAATATGTCATTAAATATTTATATAGCCATCTCTTCTACCCATAACTGAGTTCTTCTGGAATGTATACTTTTACCTTTTATCCTTAGTAACTGGCATAGCACCAGTTGCATAATGTTTCATTTATCTATGGCTGGATAACAAAATACCCCCAAACTTAGTGACTTAATATAACAGAAGCTTGTTTTTTTTTTTTTCCTTCCAATTCTGTGAGTTTATGGGCAGTCCTCTGCATTCAGTTGGCAGCTGAGCTGTGACAAAAAAGTCCAAGGTGGCCTCATTCACGTGTTTTTCAGGCAAGCTGGTTGTTGGCTGAGCAGCTGAGTTCCCCTCCACATGGTCTCTCTTCTTCTATTAGTCTAGACCAGCTTCCCTAGTGTATGGTAATTGGGTTCCAAGAGAAGGAAGCTCAAACTGTCAAGTCCCTTAAACGTTGGACCCTGGACTGGCATAGTGCTACATCTGCTATATTCTATTCATCAAAGAGTCATAAAGCTAACGCTGATTCAAGTGAAAATGAAATAGCAAACTTAGTTACTTGGTTAGTTTTTAGTAAACATTTGTTGAATAATGAGGGAAAATCCGGTCCAGATACAACCAGACCTGAGGAGAATCAAATACTGCAAAGAGAACATAAGCATTTCCTTTCCTTCCTCTTTCCCTTGCTCTCTTCCACCTCTTTCTCTCTTTTTTTTTTCCTTTCACTCAGAAATTTTGAATAATGAATCAACATTTTCTGAAAGAGAATGAAATGACTGGTATTCCAGGTAGAGGAAACATCCTATGCAAAGAATTAAAGCAATGACATTACATGATGAGTTTGAGGAAGATCTAGTAATTAAATGGGGCTGATAGTATGGGATGTCTGTAGAGGAGTAATGAGGAATGAAGCTGAAAATGCATAAGGAGAAGCTTTTATGTTATAGTATTTGTTCTTTAAGCAGTGGAGAGGTGAAAAATTTGAAGTAAGATAACATCACGGACTTGTTGATGAGCTTTTTCTGTATAGATCTAAAATGGACCATATGGACTCTATAAAGTCTCAGCAGTTTTCTTCTTAGCTAGGTCCTATAGGTGCCTAGAATACCTACTATGCACTCAGTTAACCTAAGAAGGTTGAATACTTGGTTGTTGAGTGAATGAGGTCATCAAGTGCCAGACTGTTCAGAAAGCTAAATGAATGTGAGGGTGCTCAGGCAGGGCATCTTGGTCATCAGTGGAAGCTATCGGTGATGAACTCTGTGTACAAACTTTGAAAGCCATGATGGAGAAAAGTGTATCATTGTGAGATCTTTCCCAACTAATTCTTTCACAAGGAAAGCTCTGTGTAGAGATCACATGACCTCATTTATTTTCTACCAAAAGACGTATTCTAAAGAAATCATTTTCTTATTTTTACATAATTAAATGTAAGTTGCCTTTGTAAGTTATTTTAATTATAAGTATTTAACTTGTGTTAAATACTTAACTTATGTGTTAAATATATAAGTATTTAATAAGTGTTGACATTTCACTTATTTTTATTTCTAAATTTTGGTACTTGGACTCAGTTCAGTCCAGTCACTCAATCATGTCTGACTCTTTGTGACCCCATGGACCACAGCATGCCAGGCCTCCCTGTCCATCATCAACTCCCGGAGTTTACTCAAACTCATCTCATTGAGTTGGTGATACCATACAACCATCTCATCCTCTGTCGTCCCCTTCTCCTCCTGCCCTCAATCTTTCTCAGCATCAGGGTCTTTTCCAATGAGTCAGTTCTTCGCATCAGGTGGCCAAAGTATTGGAGTTTCAGCTTCAACATCAGTCCTTCCAATGAACACTCAGGACTGATCTCCTTTAGGATGGTCTGGTTGGATCTCCTTGCAGTCCAAGGGACTCTCAAAAGTCTTCTCCAACACCACACTTCAAAGGCATCAATTCTTCAGTGCTCAGCTTTCTTTATAGTCCAACTCTCACATCCATACATGACTACTGGAGCAACCATAGCCTTGACAAGACTAAAGACTTTTATTATGTCATTTGCTTACATCTTGTCATGAATTATATGAGGATAATTTAAAATTTCCTAAGAATTTTTTTGTGTACAACATTTCATTATAGTTGATTCCCACAGAAACTATGTGAGATTGGATCTTGGGTGTTAGAATCCCCTTTACAGATATCCCACATTAAAAAAGAAAGGTGACATTTTGATCATTTAAGTGACTGCTTGGTAGAGATTCTATGCATTTATTCAGGTTTCAGAGAAATTACTCCCAATGAAAAATGTAACAATTCAAATAAAAGATGGTTTCAGTGAAATTTGGGAGAACCCTTAACTACTTCCAGTATCTGACATATGGATTCTTTTCTCCAAGGCCCTTGGCTGCCAGTTTTATATTTCTTGGCAATTTAATGCTTTAAGCTGAGCACCTCCTGGGTCACCAGGACGTTGAACATCAGGAAGCGTATTTTCCCTTAAGACCACTTAACCATTAGGGCCAAAGGCCAAGTCTGAATTTGCATCATTCTCTAATACACAGGTGTACCCAGCACCACACTTCATCTTATAGAGGGCTCCAGAGAATGCAAGGATGCCTCTGGATCTACCTTCAGAATCCTAGACAGACTTTAGAATCAAGCTGGAGGGCAGACTTTGGATTTCTGTGAGGATAACATATGCATTTGAAACCCATTATTCTAGAGACTGAAGACAAATTTTGCTGGAATTAGAGAAAATGTAAATCTGGTTTGAATTTCTTTATAAGTTGTCACTTACCTGGATCAATAGAATGATTATACTGAGGAACAAGGTAGTGAGAAAGACACAATGATGATTAAAAAAAAAAAAAAAAACCCAAAACCTTTCTTCTCAAAAAAGAGTTCTTTGTAAATAAGAAATGAGGAGGTAAATTCCTGAGTTTTATCAAAGATGTGGGGAAAGAATAAGCCCTGGCCCTTCCTATTATTATTCGAGCCTTCTTTCCTCCTCTTTTGCCTCCCCTAGAGTTTGCTTTAACATTTCACACAGCCTTGGTTACCTTTTTTTTTAAATTTTAATCAAATGGATATGCCCAGGATGTTTTCTCATTCAGTGTATTCAGACACAAATTCATTCTGGAGATGCTTTGGGGAAGCACTGGAATCCATTAATCCTGGTATTAACCTGACTCCCCTCTATTTTTCTAGTATCCAGAATTTTGTTTTGAAATAAATTCATGGTCACATTTCTAAAGATGCTACTTGGTGAACTGATCCAGTTACCTGTAGCTGTTAAAAGAGTTCAAGGGTATTCAATGAGATGGTTTTAATGTCATAGTACTGACCATCTTGGAGAATGAAATTCTCTAACCCACTCCAGTATTCTTGCCCAGAAGATTCCATGGACAGAAGAGCCTGGCAGACTACAGTTCATGGGGTCACAGAGTCAGATATGACTGAGCAACTGTGTGTGGGCACGTGAGCACACAGGCACTGACCAACTGAACATCCAGATGTAGATAATGTAAATCCACACAGCAGTCCTCACCTCCCATACACACACACACCCTCCTGTACAAACTCGGAAGTACTCATTCTGAGTCCTCAGTCACAGTGTGGATTGTTTATTTCCACTGCTGGGTTTCCCCCAGGAAAATATTTTTCCTATACACACCTAGATTCTTAACCTATTCCCTAACTCACCCCTATCCAGGAGAAAAGGAGCACTTTCTGATTAATATTGGGATTGGCCAAGAAGTATGCTTGCTGTAAGATGGTATGGGAAGCTGAACAAACTTTTTGGCTATTCCAGTACCTCTGGGAGCTGTAACTAAAGACTGGAAACACAGACACTCCCTCTTTGGGATATGCTTGTATGCTGAGAGCTTAAACTTTGGCCTGCCTTTAGCCCTGTGGTAAATTGACCTTCAGGTGAGGCCTGTGGTTTCCTAGCAGTGCTTGTAACGAGGTGGGTGATTAACATTCAATGATGTAGTGTTAACAAGTTACCTAGTTCAGTTCGGTTCTGTTTAGTTGCTCAGTTGTATCTGATTCTTTGTGACCCAATGGACTGCAGCACACAGTCTACCTAGTTAACAGACTTAAATCCATATTCTCCAAGCTAGCTTTTGAGAGTGATAGAGGTGACACACTCATCTTTATCTTCCTGATAAATTTCTTTCAATGAGCTCAAAACTGGGATAGAGAGGCAATGACAATTGATTAGTCCTCAACTCCAACAACTATGACTGAAGTTTTCCTCTATTAATTTGTTGTTAGACTCCTCTGAATGCCCTCCTGTGAGATGAAAGTAATCTCACTATATCCTCTGTTGCTTCAGTTAATAAGCTCACATTAATTCCCTCCAAAGAACTAGAAAGAAAAGTATTTTGGCTGAGACATACAAGATGATAAATAGCATAACCATGTGCATGCTCATTCACTTCAGTCATGTTTGACTCTTTGCAATCCCATGGACTGTAGCCTGCCAAGCTCTTCTGTAGGTGGTATTATCCCAGCAAGAATACTGGAGTGGGTTGCCATGTCCTACCTCAAGGGATCTTTCCGACCCTGGGATTGAACCTGTGTCTCCTGCAGCTCCTGCATTGGCAGGTGGATTCCTTACCACAAGACAACCAGGGAACCCCAGTATATCCATAACATCTGGCAAACATGAACAAGACCATGGAAGTCATTTGATTTATTTGGAATTTCCCTGCTAGGGACTAATTTTTTTTTTTTTTAATGAAGGTAGCAAAAAAAAGGGTCAATAGTTTACACTTTTTTTTTCTTTTATTAAGAGAATGCCTTTGTCTGAAAACTTCTTTTAGGTCTAATATGTAGAACAGATAAATATGGTGTCGCCATAGATAAAATGGGGAAAAGTCCACAGTTCAGTGTTTTCTCTTCTTCCACTGTGTCACCTCTGATATCCTCAGAACATATGGCTTGGATACATTTTTAAGACCACAGGAAAATATGACTGGAAACAAAACAATGAGAATTTATGTCCAGAGACACCTCAATGAACAAAGAACATCTGAACTGGTATATTCCTTTTCTCAGCTTCTGTTGGAGACAACTAGTCTTTTAAATGCCTTCTGGCTTGCAGAATCAAAAATAACATTTAAAAAGTAGAGGATGACCCAATTTCTAAACTCCTGTGGGTATTACATTTCACCATTCCATTCTTTAATTTTCTACAGTGTCTGGAACAGTACACCTGGCACAGAGCTGATAGTCAATGAATGTTTGATGACTGAATGAGTGAATGAATGAATAAATAGAAAAAGTTGATAGCTGTCCTTAGGAGCAGCAAAGAGCAAGAACCAGACATGCAATATGTAATAAAGAATCTCATTCAGAAAGTTTCTCTATTGATTTTTCAAAGATCAGCTATCTATAGACCTAAAATTACCTTCTCCATCTTCAAAGGTAAATTTTCACAAAGAGAAACCCCGGTTTGTTGAAATATGCCTCTCTCCTGCTGCAAACACCTGTTCCTGATAAATCTGGCTTCTTTATCCTACTGAGGCATTGTAGAGAGACTACCCACAGGCTTTTCAGAGTGGAAAGTGCATGGAAATAACATTGTTTTATTTAGGTGCCAAGATTGCTTATTGATGAGAAAAGCTCTTTTTCAGGTGTATCTAAGTTTCTGATTTCAGTCACCTTTAAAATTTTCTTTTCTCTAGGAAATGAATAGTAGGACCTTTTAAAAAATAAATACTGTCTGTCTTTTATCCCAACCCCATCACATTGTGACTGCCATACTAGAACTGTTGACTATCATAGGAAGATCGTCTATGACCAAGGGATTTACTTAGTATCATTCTTTTGTACTGTGGCTCCCATAATGTGTGCTGAAGTGCCCCAGAGTGCTGTAGCAAATTCACATGGACATTGCATGATAGTTTCAATGTTTGAGTAAAATAACAGTATTTGTTGGACATGATCCAAACTGCTACCTCAAAGTCATTCACAGTTTCAACCTTAGATTGAGCTACTGTCCTCTAGATGATGTCGTATCCTTACGTGACTGGGCTTCAGGAGGTTGCTGTGATAACCAGAAAATATGGTGTGAATATCATCACAAAACAGGAAATGAGAGTGACAGTGTCCAATCTGATAACACAGCCCCATTAGTGACTGATTGTAGTTATTGAACAATGAAATGAACGTTTTATTTGTACTTTCAATGTTGTATATTTTTAAATGACCACTAAGTTGCTGATAAATGTCTATGCTTATTTGGATCCAACTACTTAATTAATTTGGCTTAGAGGCACTGCTCTAATGATGGTAGACAGGGTTCAATTTCTAAAGTCTCTTGAAGACTTAGTCTTTTCTAGAAGACTCTCAGGACCCAAAATGACAGTGCTTACAAATATATGATTTATTGGAGGAAAATGACATAATTTAGAAATAGCATTAAAATAAGGATGTGCATTGCAGTCAAAGGCTACCCCATAGCAAAGGTTCTGGGAAGAACCTGCCTTGAGTTTCAAATGTGCTTCTTCCTCCAGGCCATACTTCCTCTTTTGGATCAGGAACCTCAGAACCAGGGACCCCAAGGCAGATCTTGGCAAGGGCTTCTTTAATCATTAATCTCAGTCATCAGTAAACCATGTCATCAAGTTGGTACAAACACCCCCTGACCCATTGTTGCAAATTGACATCATTAATCAATACATTTTATACCTTGATCATAGGAAAGTACCCTGGAAGGACCATTTCTTACTTCAGTCCATTCTGAAGGAGATCAGCCCTGGGATTTCTTTGGAAGGAATGATGCTAAAGCTGAAACTCCAGTACTTTGGTCACCTCATGCGAAGAGTTGACTCATTGGAAAAGACTCTGATGCTGGGAGGGATTGGGGGCAGGAGGAGAAGGGGACGACAGAGGATGAGATGGTTGGATGGCATCACTGACTCGATGGACGTGAGTCTCAGTGAACTCTGGGAGTTGGTGATGGACAGGGAGGCCTGGCGTGCTGCGATTCATGGGGTCGCAAAGAGTCGGACACTACTGAGTGACTGATCTGATCTGATCTCAATAAAACAACTTGGGCTAATGCCATGCCTGCTGAAATTTACCCCCATGGAACTGGCTTTATAAAGCAAAAAAGTACCAAGCACTAGAGTACCATGATCTTGTTTGCCAGAAAGTCAATCTTGTGCACAGTGTTTTCAGCTTCATTTATGAACAGAACATTCATCTTCAGAACAACTAAGAACACAATGCTTACCAGGCCTCTTTGTGGGAAAAAAGGCAAAAAATGGTATTTACAAAAATTAGAAAATGTACCAAAAGAATGAAAGTCTGTAAGTCTAATAGTTAATCTTATGAGTAAGACAAAGAACACAGGACAAATGAGTTTTAGGATCATATATTAGTCTAGCAAATATGTGTAAGAAATCACTTTTCATTCTTGAGTTTTCCTCTTTGGTCCTCATCTCTTCTCACTCACACTTTGAATAGCTTTGCAGTCTCATCTACTGATCTTATTTAAACCACCATCTACATGTTGATGATTCAGATCTAAATCTTCAATGCAACTGCCTCCTGGGATCAAGCTAAAGGAATAATATTCAAATTCAGGTTTTCCCTTTACAATGTAGCATGAGCTTCATAAGCTTGACATATCTGCACAGGCTCCTTATTCTCCCTATTCCTCAGTTTTACCCTCAAACCTGCTTTTTCAGCTCAATTTCCTATTTTGGCTAATGGACCCAACACCTTCAATGTTAGACAACCTCAAAATCTGGCAATTTTGACTGTCCTCTAATTACCTATAACCTTTTAGGTATCTAACTTCTGATCCAGAGCCCATACTACATTTTAGTATTTTTTCTATTGTAAATGATCACAGTTATCTCCCCAATACTAGCCCTCTCTCTAGTAGTCTTAGCCTCCATTTCTTTCCCCTGTAGATCACAGTAATCATTGTGTACAGTTAAGACTATGTTATTTCCTTCAGGTAAAATGGGCTAGTGGTTCCCTAATGTCAGCCCACCTAAGTTACTGTCTCTATTCAGAGCACTCAAGGCTTTCTGTGACCTGGTCCTACTTCCTCTCCAGCCACACTGCTCTTCTCACTGGCCTCAACTAAACTGTCCGACTCACATTCTGTGCTGTGCCCAGGTGGTTCTCTCTACTGGGAATGGCTTTTCCACCTTTCCTGTCTAGTGAGTTCAAATTCAGGCATCATCTCTTCTAGGAATTATAGCAGGGATGAAGCCTAAGTGGCTCTTTTTCATGAACTGGTGAGCTAATATTCCCTGTGTAACATCTAGTTACTGTCATACAAAATCATGGGATAGGAGGGTTGCAGAGGACACTCAACAGGGAAAAATGTGATGTTCAGATGTCTAGAAATTAGAGAGCGCATGTCACAGCCAGTGTCTACTATTGAATCCATTAGAGGGAGAGGCTGAAGGTAGACTATAAAGGGAAAAAATCAGGCAGGATGTTGGGAGAATTGTGCACAAGCAATAGTGCATCAGAAGCAGCTAAGAAATTGCAATATGGAGATTGGAAAAGGTCACAGAACACTGTGTGTCTCCCCCTGGGTGGGGTCTGAAAGGGGCACACTGCTGCTGGGCATGCCAGTTGCATCAGGGTTAGCCTGTTGGGAGGGAGGCAGAAGGTTCCAGGTGGTTGAAGAGGACATCCTTCAACTAGTTTATTAATAGCAAGCATGAACAGGAAAGCAGGACAAGAATTAATAAAAGAAAAACATTAGGAGCATATAAGAGATGTTACCTGGGATCTCCTGGAAGACACCTGAGCAGACGTTATGGGGAGATATGACATCAACAGCTTGTTGTTACTAAGTCCTGTCTGACTCTTTGTGACCCCATGGACTGCAGCACACCAGGCATCTCTGTCCTTCACTATCTCCCAGAGTTTTCTCAAATTCATGTCCATTGAGTCCATTGAGTCGGTGATACCATTCAACCATCTCATTCCCTGCCATCTTTCTTCTCCTGCCCTCAGTCTTTCCCAGCATCAGATTTGGTCTCCTTGCTGTCCAAGGGACTCTCAAGAGTCTTCTCCAGCACCACAGTTCAAAAGCATCAGTTCTTTGGCACTCAGTCTTCTTTATGGCCCAACCCTCACATCCATACATGACTACTGGAAAAACCATAGCTTTGACTATATGGAATATGTTGTGTTTAATATGACCACATTTTTTAATTTTTATTTTTTCTTGGAGTATAATTGCTTTATAATGTTGTGCTAGTTTCTTCTGTACAATGAAGTGAATCAGCTATATGTATAGATATGTACTCCTTCTCAGACCTCCCTCCCATCTACCCCCCACCCCCCAACATGACAACATTTACATCTACAAATTTCCAGGTATGGAAGTTCATCCTTTTATACATCCCCTTTCCCAGCAGAATGTATTTCTTTCTCTCCTGTGCCTCATCTTTCTCTGTCCTCTCTACAAGGTATAGAAGCAATACTTTATGTGTTGCTTCAATTATGTGTCTGTATGTCTGTCTCCTTGACTATACAGTTGGCACTCCATATCTGTAGGTTTCACCTCTGGGGACTCAACCAACCACAGATTGAACATATCCCAAATAATTTCATAAAGTTCCAGAAAAGCAAAACCTGAAATTGCCACAGGCAAATTTACATGACATTTACATTGCATTAAAGATTGTAAGTAATCTGATAATGATTTAAAATATATGGCACTACCATGTGTAAAATACATAGCTAGTGGGAACCTGCTATAAAGCACAGGAAGCTCATTGCAATGCTCTGTGATGACCTAGAGAGGTGGGAGGGGGATGGGGGAAGGGGGGCCCAAAAGGGAGGGGATATGTGTGTGCATATGGCTGATTGACTTCATCATGCAGCAGAAATGAACACAGCACTGTAAAGCAATTATATTCCAATAAAAATATAAGCAAAAAAAATAATAAATTAAGTATATGGCAGATGTACATTAGTTGTAAGCAAGAACTATGCCATTTTATATAAGGGACTTGAGCATCTGAGAATTTAGTATCTGTCTGGCTCCTGGAGCCAATTCCCTGTAGATACTGAGGAAATACCATGCTGTAAGCCCTTTGAGGTCAGGTACCATGCTTGTTCCTGTTTTTATCCTCACTGGATACAGTGCCAGAAAAAGAGTAGAGGTTCATTAAATGCTAATTAACTGGAACTGAATTCCAGTTAATGTGATCCAGAGACCACAGAGAGGCCTGATGTCTGAAGTATCCTTTTCTGATGTGCAACTAAGAGGCAACTAGCAAGCTTATTCCTATACAAAGAAGAGATAACTATCAAAGCACTATTAATCAAAATGTGTTCTATTTCCTAGCAGGCTTTACTCATTAGGAAAATGAGGGAGGGGATTTATGCACAGGCATAAATCAAAGTTCTTAACACTGAAGAGAGTTGTGTATTGCTAGAATAAGACAAATGACCCCCAGTTTAAAAGAAACAACATTTAAAACTTTCTGTGCATAGAATCCTTTCCAAGAGGACTCAAGCTTTCTATAACTATGGAAATGTTGAAACACGATTTAATATTGAAGGAGGGAGACTTATTTGCGCATGGAAGCACTGTGTCTTTTGTGTCTAATTCAGAAATTATTTAGACTTTCTTCTCCACCATGTTGTTGAGGTGTCCCTGCAGTTTATGCTCATCAATAATACATCTAGGAATTATGGAAATAGATAAAAATTGCTCTACTTTTATTGTTCATTTTGTATAATAAGTGGGTTCCCAGGTGACTCTAGTGGTAAAGAACCCACCTGCCAATGCAGGAGATGCAAGAGACGTCAGTTCGATCCCTGTGTCAAGAAGATCGCCTGGAGAAGGGCATGGCAACTTTCTCCAATATTTTTACCTGGAGAATCCTATAGACAGAGAAGCCTGGTGGGCTACACTCCATGCAGTTGCAAAGAGTCGTACGTGACTGAAGCAACTTAGCATGCATGCACGCACATGAATAATAAATATTATTTTTGTTGACTGAATCTTGATCATATTGCAGAGAGAAACTAGGGTGCCTAGCTACGAGAATCAGAATCAATCTGCCAATGCGTGAGGAAGCAGGTGTGAGTTTCCATTATCACTAGATACCATGGGTGTGTTGTCTAGAACTGTGAATACAGTCCTACCTTTTATTTGCGACTGTAGCTTAAAAGGTTACTGCTTAGAACATCCCTTACTTGAGATAGAGATGAGGATCACCCATAGAAAGGAAGAGAGAAACCCTGATATGGATTATATAATCTCCAACTGGACCTTAGTTTAGTACAGATAATTCTCAAAAATTTATTTATTGCTAGGTTAAAAATCCACTGAAATGTCTTCATATTTTTAATTATTCTTTGGAGGGTACTCATGATTTCCATACTAGTTCCATTCATGTATGCTCATGAACTCCAGTCTAGTAACAGTATATATATCTATAAAACTATTCTACCTACAATTTGCTCTTTATATACTTAACTCATTTAATTCTTACAAAAGTCCTATTAAATACATATTGTTAACATTACGATTTTCCCATGAGGAACTAGAGCCTTAAGAAGCTTAAAGAATTTCTCCACAGGCGTTCATGTGGATAAGTGGCATAGCTGGGTCCTGCACTCCAAATTCTCTAATTAACCACTAATTATGCTGTAACAACCTTCATAAAAATAGAATATGGCTTACAAAATTGCCACTAATTTAAATCATAATGAGGAATGATAAAGTCCTTTCCAGATGGATTTGCAAATTTCTGTACTAATTTCTGTAATTCAGAATTTCTACATAGGTTTCTGTCCCTAGGCTAGAGAAAGATATATTCCCTTCTTTCAAGAATATCCAGATTCGTAGACTTAAAGAACCAACTTATGGTTATGAGGGGGAAAAGAGCGAGGGGAGGGAAGTTAGAATAGATAGAATAGATTGGAAGTTTAGAATCAATATGTACAGATTGCTATCTTTAAAATAGACAACCAACAAAAATCTCCTGTATAGCACAAGAACTCTGCTCAATGTTCTGTCATAATCTAAATGGGAAAAGAATGTGTACACATATAACTGAATTACTTTTCTGTACACCTAAAACTAATACAATAGTGCCAGTCAATTGTACACCAATATAAAATAAATATTAAAGAATCTCAGGGTCTATGAGGAAGAAATGTTTGTAAGTTTTCAGCCACGCAAGACCATGAAAGGTGCTACAATAGAAATGCATGACATGAGAGGCGCCCAGAAGGAGAGATTAGCTCTGACTGAGAATATCTACTGATTTTGCTTGAGCATGGAAGAACAGTTGTTCTTAGATGGAGGAACAGACTTTGACTGGTAGACATTGAGATGCTAAATCTTACAGGCAAAAGGATAGCGTAAAGCAAAGTGTAAAAGCTGCAAGTGAACCATGTTTCAGCATAGGACACATTAAGTAAAGATTTGGGAATAGGGAAACAGCGAAATGAAAGATAAGGATAGGATCTTAATAGATACAAAAGAATGTGCTTGATGCAATTTCTTCATTCCACTCAGCATATCCTGAATTGGTTAACATAAGATTTGACTGCCATTATTAAGACAGACATTGATCAGAAGAAAGTCTATCTGGATTTAACAAGAACAACTTTATAATGTATATATAAAAGAGACTAAGTGTCTAGCATATTAAAGACAATAAATAAATATTTCTTAAATGACAATAATCAAATAATGGAGATCTAGAATTGGTGGTACATTTTCAAAATTGCTATTTGTTAATTGTATAGTGGGCTTGAATTAAATTTTAATGGGCTTGAATTGAAAGTGGTCCAAAGTGAGTGTTTTTTTCCATAGTAAAGTATGTTCTAATCATTACCACAGTAGTTCATATTTGGTAATGGCTGGTATTTCTGTTGGGTAGTCCATTAAATCATGAAGTGATTGATTTTCTTTTCTTTTTCTACTTTCAAGGGGATTATTTCTACCAAATATAATTGCCCTTTAGTGAACAGTGTTCGTTTGATGTACTGTGAACTTCCTTGGGGATGATCAACCTCTGTGAATAGTAACATTAATCTAGTACAGAAACATTAGTGGCTTGTAAGGATTAATTCTATTTTAAGAACCTTTTAGGAACCTTGAGTGTACACATGCTCTATAATAACTTGTTTCCAATTTATCAACTGTCACATCTTTAATTTCATTATTCACATTGTTTCTTCACAATTGTTGATTCAAAAATCTGCCATACATTCTTTACATAATATTTTTAACCATCCCTGTCTTGCTGAGGATGAAAAATGGATGACAGAAATGTCATTGGTGTTTAAACACGTGCATCAGAGCTAGATCTGGTCTAGAGCTTGCTTCCTCAGTTCGGTTCAGTCCTCAGTCATGTCTGACACTTTGTGACCCCATGGACTGCAGTACGTCAGGCCTCCCTGTCCATCACCAACTCCTGGAGTTTACTCAAACTCATGTCCATCGCGTCGTTGATGCCATCCAACCATCTCATCCTCTGTCAACCCCTTCTTCTCCCACCTTCAATCTTTCCCAGCATCAGGGTCTTTACCAGTGAGTCGGTTCTTCGCATCAGGTGGCCAAAGTATTGGAGTTTCAGCTTCAGCATCAGTCCTTCCAGTGAATATTCAGGACCGATTTCCTTTAAGATGGACTGATTGGATCTCCTTGCAGTCCAAGGGACTCTCAAGAGTCCAACACCACAGTTCAAAAGCATCAGTTCTTTGGTGCTCAGCTTTCTTTATAGTCTGACTCTCACATCTGTACATGACTACTGGAAAAAACATAGCTTTGGCTAGATGGACCTTTCTTGGTAAAGTAATGTCAGTGCTTTTTAATATGCTGTCTAGGTTGGTCATAACTTTTCTTCCAAGGAGCAAGTGTCTTTTAATTTCATGGCTGCAGTTACCATCTTCAGTGATTTTGGAGCCCCCCAAAATAAAGCCTGTCACTGTTTCCACTGTTTCCCCCATCTATTTACCATGAAGTGATGGGACTGGATGGCATGATTTTAGGTTTTCCTTGATTAAGTTCCATTTCTTCTATGTTGCCAGCAGAAATTTAGTTTTAAATTTTCAATTCAGTTTTCTAAAACAATGATCACCCCCCCTTGGCATTCCGACAATCTGATCAGTGGTTGACCTGAAATCATTGTCAACTCACAAAGCAATTACACAGAGAGTATCTGCTAATTCAGTTTGAGTCAATTAATCCCTAGTGAAAAGAAGCCACAGCAGATGGAGGTGGAGGGTGTCCCTCCTATCCAGCTCTGTGGTTCCAAGTCATCAAGAAAAGGGTGCACTTTCTTCCTGGCACTTACAATTGACCACACTAAGGCCATATCATTTTCCTGTTTAGCATGATGTATTATAGGATTCTCAGGGAAAATATTTGCATTGTGTAATGATCACAGGCAGGAAATGTTTTTCTTTATGGAGGGCTGTTCATCAGCAAACTTGGTATGCCTGTCTGTTTCTGGCAAGAGAATTAGAAACAAATAATAAAGGGGAAGCATAATCTAATATTATGCTCTGGATTAATTCTAATTGATCCTAGAGAATTTAGAACCTAACACTGGAAAGGTTAATATATCAAGTAAAGCTTCTTAAAAATAAATGACTTTTATATTGATGCTTTGATGGCTATGACATCTCTGGGCTTAATAGCCTTTTTATCCAGAAAGATCCCCAAATTGAATGTGGGGATGGAGCAGAGCTTTAACTCATTATCATGTGTTGCATCTCAGATCTTGGGGGCAATAGTCTTCTTTACAGGCACATCAGAGCAGCTCTAAGCACTTAATAGAATATAGATGTCATTTGGACCTAGGAAAGCCTATTTTATAACCACCTACTGGTAAGTGATTTTTGGCTGAAGACCACCGTAGGCTAATATTAGCTTGGTAAATTAATGAACAATTTCAGTTCAGTTCAGTCGCTCAGTCGTATCCGACTCTTCGTTATCCCATGAACTGCAGCATGCCAGGCCTCCCTGTCCATCACCAACTCCCAGAGTTCACTCAAACTCATTGAGTCGGTGATGCCATCCAATCATCTCATCCTCTGTCGTCCCCTTCTCCTCCTGCCTTCAATCTTTCCCAGCATCAGGGTCTTTTCAAATGAGTCAGTTCTTTGCATCAGGTGGCCAAAGTATTGGAGTTTCACCCTCAGCATCAGTCCTTCCAATGAATATTCAGGACTGATTTCCTCCAGGATGGACTGGTTGGATATCCTTGCAGTCCAAGGGACTCTCAAGAGTCTTCTCCAACACCACAGTTCAAAAACATCAATTCTTCGGTGCTCAGCTTTTTTCACAGTCCAACTCTCACATCCATACATGACTACTGGAAAAACCATAGCCTTGACTAGACGGACCTTTGTTGGCAAAGTAATATCTCTGCTTTTTAATGTGCTGTCTAGGTTGGTCATAACTTTCCTTCCAAGGATTAAGCGTCTTTGAATTTCATGGCTGCAACCACCATCTGCAGTGATTTTGGAGCCCCCAAAAATAAAGTCAGACACTGTTTCCACTGTTTCCCCATCTATTTACCATGAAGTGATGGGACCGAATGCCATGATCTTCGTTTTCTGAATGTTGAGCTTTAAGCCAACTTTTTCACTCTTCTCTTTCACTTTCATCAAGAGGCTTTTGAGTTCCTCTTCTCTTTTCTGCCATAAGGGTGGTGTCATCTGCATATCTGAGGTTATTGATATTTCTTCCGGCAATCTTGATTCCAGATAATTTGAATACTCAAGTAAATCCTGTATTTGGAAGGCTACCACTTTGAAGGTAAGGGTCATCCACAATTTGAGAAGCTGAGGAGAATCAGCATTCCAATGTATCATGTACCTGATTTCTCCTCCACTTTCACTAATACAGCTACTCAATAATGTTGTTTAAACATATTTCATGTGGACAGTGCTGTGAGAAACAAGTTTCAGGGATAGAATTCCTTTATTCTATCCCTGAAAGTTTAAAGCCATTATTTAATGAACTGTAATGATTAATGTTAGAGTGGGTAAAAATAAAAGTAATCAAGAATTTAAGCTCCATTGAAATAAGTATGATATCATCTCTCACTCAGCTCCCTGGTTAGCATAAGGCCAGGAGGACTTCAGATGCTTGCCCTGAATTTAAGACTAATGGCGATGCCAAAGTTGTGGGTCTGGACTTTGCTGTTCAGTGACCCTATACTTCTCATAGTAATGTAGGAGGACTGTGGATTGCATGGGGATAATGATGCCCTGTTTTAGTTGATAAATGCTATCAGCTGAAGTGAAATACCCAATAATAAATTTGAAGTATAAATCTTTGGAGCAAGCCAGAAGAATGGCGTAACTCTGTACATTGCTAATTTTCCAAGTCTTACTTTTCACTGCTCTAGAAGGACATTTTGAAAGTTAACAGATATCATACAGAATCCTCTAAGTGATTCAATTTTTTAAAAAGGCAAATCTGTTAAAAAAAAATACAACACCCATCTAATTAATATTCTGCTTTGTAACTTACATAATCCATATTCAATTGCTTAATGAGTTTTTGATTGTCACAATGTTCCTTGTGTGTACTTGAAGGTGAACTGAAAACAAAACTAGTAGAAACCTATAATGAATATCCAAATAGTATATAAAGGTCATTCAATAAATAATCAATATTCTCTCTATAATAATATATATATACTATATTTGCTAGATATGTATATCTGTATATTAGTTATTGAAAGAATATCTTGAAGTCATATTCAAGAAATAGTATAACATGGGCTTTAACAATTGTATATTTATATAACTCCCAGAACCAGATTGAGAAAAAATAGTGCATTGATTATATATATACAGAATGTACACACAAAGTAATATAGTAGAGATTTCCCTTCAAATTCCTAATATATTAACATGTTCTCAAATAATATAACTCAGTTTTTCGATGAATTGCAAGCACAGTCATTTGTCATGACAAAGAAAATCAAGAATTCTCCAGTGGATAATTCATTATCTCACTGTATGTACCATTACCTAAGCATTTAACACAATGTATTATAATGATATATTTTCATGTTTTTCTCCCTTAATAGACCTTTCGGTCTTACCCATTCTATTTTTCTGGATTCAACTCCTTACTTTAGGGCCATAAATATATACATATATTTGATTAATTAATTTAATAGATATTAATAGCATATTTTACAGAATTTGGGCTTCCTTGATGGCTCAGAGTTAAAGTAAAGGAAAGTAAAGACTTCCTGCAATGTAGGAGACCCAGATTCAGCCCCTGAGTTAGGAAGATCCCCTGGAGAAGGGAATGGCAACTTACTCCAGTATTCTTGCCTGGAGAAGTCCATGGACAGAGAAGTCTGGCAGGGTATAGTTCATGGGGTTGCAAAAACTTGGGCACAACTGAGCAACTTTCACTTTCACACTTTCACTTGCAGAATTTACCCTAATCGTTTGGTTATTGTTTAAAAAATAGAACATAATATTTAATTATTTTTTATTAATGGCTAGACCAAAATGACAAAATTTGAGTAGAGGGCATTTAGTAATACCTCCAGAAAGAACAAAGTGGCTGGGTCAAAGAGGAAACAGTGCTCAGTTGTGGAAGTGTCTGCTGATGAAAGTAAAATTAGATTCTATAAAGACCAATATTGCATAGAAACCTGGAATATTAGATTCATGAATCAAAGTAAATTGGACATGGTCAAGTAGGAGATGGGAAAAGTGAACATCAACATTATAGGAATCAGTGAACTAAAATGGATGGAAATGGATGAATTTAATTCAAATGACCATTATATCAACTACTGCAGGCAAGAATCCCTTAGAAGAAATGGGGTAGCCCTCATAGTCAGAAAAGAGTCTGAAATGCAGTACTTGGGTGCAACCTCAAAAATGAAAGAATGATCTCAGTTTGTTTCCAACATAAACCATTCAACATCACAATAATCCAAGTCTATGCCCCAATCATTGATGGTGAAGAAGGAGCAATTGACTGGTTCTATGAAGATCTTCTATTATTAACACCCAAAATGATGTCTTTTCATCGTAAGGGATTGGAATGCAAAAGTAGGATGTGAAGAGATACCAGAATAACAGGCAAGTTTGTACTTGGAGTACAAAAGGAAGCAGAGCAAAGGTTAACAGTTTTGTCAAGAGAACACACTAGTCATCAAAAATAACTTTTCCCACCAGCACAAGAGACAACTCTAGACACTGACATCACCAGATGGTCAGTAGCAAATTCAAATTGATTTTGTGTTTTATAGTCAAAGATGGAGAAGCTCAATACAGTTAGCAAAACAAGACCTTGAGCTGACTGTGGATTAGATCATGAACTCCTCATTGCAAAATTCAGACTTTAATTGAAGAAAGTAGGGAAAACCACTAGGCCATTCAGGTATGACCTAAATCAAATTCCTTATGATTATACAGTGAAAGTGATGAATAGATTAAAATGATTAGTTCTGGTAGACAGAGTGCTTGAAGAACTATGGACAGAGGTTTGTAACATTGTAAAGGAGGTAGTGACCAAAACCATCCCAAATAAAAAAATAAAAATGCAAGATGGTGAAGTGGTTGTCTAAGGAGGCTTTACAAAAGCTGAGGAAAGAGAAGCAAAAGGCAAGGGAGAAAGGGAAAGATATACCCAACTGAATGCAGAAAGAGCAGGGAGGGATAAGAAAGCCTTCTTAAGTGAACAATGTAAAGAAATAGAGGAAAACAATAGAATGGGGAAAAGATGGGCGCAGCAAAGGATAGAAATGGTAGGGACCTAACAGGAATAGAAAAGATTAGGAAGAGGTGACAAGAATACGGATGAGAACTACACAGAGAAGGTCTTAATGACCTGAATGACCACAGTGGTGTGGTCACTCACCTAGAGTCAGATATCCTGGAGTGTGAAGTCAAGTGGACTTTAGGAAGCATTACTAGGAATAAAGCTAGTTGAGGTGATGGAAATCCAACTGAACTACTGAAAATCCTAAAAGATGATCCTGTTAAAGTGCTGCACTCAATATGTCAGCAAATTTGGAAAACTTAGCATTGGCCACAGGAATGGAAAAGGTCAGTTTTCTTTCCATTCCCTAAGAAGAGCAATACCAAAGAATGTTCAAACTACGGTACCATTGCCCTCATTTCACATGCTAGTAAGGTTATGCTCAAAATCCTTCAAGCTAGGCATCAGCAATATGTGAACCAAAAACTTCCACATGTACAAGCTGGATTTAGAAAAGGCAGGGGAACCAGAGATCAAACTGCCAACATTCATTGTATCATGGAGAAAGCAAGGAAGTTCCAAAAAAAAAAAAAAAAAAAAACACCACATCTACTTGTGCTTTATTGATGGTATAGATCACAACAAACTGAAAAATTCTTAAGAGGCGGGAGTACGAGACCACCTCAGCTGTCTCCTGAGAAATCTATGTGTAGGTCAAGAAGCAATAGTCAGAACTGGACATGGAACAATGGACTGGTTCAAAATTAGGAAAAGAGTATGATAAAGCTGTGCATTGTCACCTTGCTTATTTAGCTTCTGTGCTGAGTACATCATGAAGAATGCTGGGCTGGATAAATCACAAGCTGGAATCGAGATTTCTGGGAGAAATAACCACCTCAGGTATGCAGATGATACCACTCAAATGGTAGAAAATGAAGAGGAAATAAAGAGTCAATGTGGGTGAAAGAGGAGAGTGAAGAAGCCGGTTTGAAATGCAACATTCAAAAAACTAAGATCATGGCATCTGGTCCCATCACTTCATGGGAAATAAAAGGGGAACAAGTGGAAGCAGTGATGCATTTATTTTCTTGGGCTCCAAAATCACTGTTGACAGTGACTACAACCATGAAATTAAAAGATGCTTGCTCCTTGGAAGAAAAGCTATGACCAACCTAGACGGCATATTACAAAGCAGAAACATCACTTTGCTGACAAAGGTCTGTATAGTCAAAGCTATGATTTTTCCAGTACTCATGTACAGATGTGAGAGTTGGACCATAAAGAAGGCTGAGAGCCAAAGAATTGATGCTTTTGAATTGTGGTGTTGGAGAAGACTCTTGAGAGTCCCTTGGACTTCAAGGAGAGCAAATCAGTCCATCCTAAAGGAAATGAGTCCTGAATATTCATTGGAAGGACTGATGCTGAAGCTGAAATTCCAAAACTTTGGCCACTTGATGTGAAGAGTTGACTCATTGGAAAAGACCCTGATGCTGGGAAAGACTGAAGGCAAAAGAGAAGGGAGAAGCAGAGGATAAGATGGTTGGACAGTATCATCGATTCAATGGACATGAATCTGAGCAAATTCCAGGAGATAGTGGAGAACAGGAGAAGGAAATGGCAACCCACTCCAGTATTCTTGCCTGGAGAATACCTGGGACAGAGAAGCCTAGTGGGCTTCCCTCTATGGGGTCACACAGAGTTGGACACGACTGAGGTGACATAGCAGCAGTGGAGGACGGAGGAGCCTAGTGTGCTACAGCCCATGGGGTCACAAAGAGTCAGACTGACTTAGCAACTGAGCAACAACAGAAGACCATAATGACAAAATTTATGTTTTATCTACTATTTCCCAGCATCGAAATGAACAAACTATGAATTCCACCAAATATCTACTAGGGATTGATTTTTTAACATCTCATTCTAGGGGAAAAAAAGATGCAATCAAAATTCATATATTCTATAAAAGTCACTCTGAGATGACAGTTTATTTTAAAAAAGTATGTCCAGATTTTGTTGTCTATCTCTACCCTATGAAGAACTAAGAATTGCATATGTGGACAAGAACAACTTTGGGGAAAATAATGACTTTCTATGAGTACAACATTGTGATCGGATGCCTCCTTAACTCGCCAGGAAAGGAAGTCTGCTTTTTTCATTTGCATAAATGACTGTTAGGCTTGCCATCTGGTCCTTTTATTGGTCGAAGACACACAGATATCTACATTACAGCATAGGATATTGAATTGACCTTGTTTTGATGGTTACTGAGTTTCTAGATATATTCTAGAATAATTATTTAGTTTTCCAATTTTAAATGTGGTTTTATTATATATTGCTCAAATCATCTTGAAACTATCGTGTCCTTACAGTTCTCACATCTGTTTGTGTGACAAGATGTATTCATTTACAATGATGTCTAGGTTTTTTTTCATGAATGTCTAGTCATAAAATTTTGAGACTTCTTATAATGGAAGAAATACACAGTGAGTCTTGAAACATGAGTACAATTTCAGTGAACACATATCTGCTCAGGGTGCTAGGTGAGATTTGATTCACTGGATCCTGTCATACTCATGACAGAATAGAATCATCTGGATGACTTTAGTGAAGATATAATATAGAAATTAGAAATATAATAGAGGTAATATAAACATTTATGGACTGGAATAAATACCCTTCAAAATTAGCTGTTCTCATCTTCTTTTGAGAACTTTCTCAACCTATGATAATTAATATAGATGCTTAAAAGAAAGAAAAAGTGAAGTCACTCAGTCACTTCCAATTCTTTGTGATCCCATGGACTGTAGCCTACCAGGCTCCTCCATCCATGGGATTCTCCAGGCAAGAATACTGGAGTGGGTTGTCATTTCCTTCTCTGGGGGATCTTTCCAACCCAGGGATCGAACCCAGGTCTCCCACATTTCAGGCAGATGCTTTACCCTCTGAGCCACCAGAAAAGCCATAGATACTTAAAAGTATGGTCAAAAAGGAACTCATTATTACAGGTAAAGTAAATTAAATTATAATTTCATTCTTCTTCTATATTACTTTTAATAGTTCCTTTTATATTTGCTATCTAAGACTTTGTCATGCTAATAAAGGTCATTTTTGACCCTGATTGACAAATCAATTGTCTACCATATATCTCTAATATAATTCATTAAAGATTATTTATTAAAGAAGATGGAATTTATAAATATGGTATTTGCTTAACTTGGATTTGTGATGATCTTTGTGAGGAGGTGACTTTTCCTTTATTGGAAACTGGAATATCTCGTTTTGCCAGTAAAGGATGAGTAAATATAAGGGCAGTGAGTATATTTAATGTAAGGACAATGAGTACCTTCTTCCCTAGGCATATCTAATGGTACAACTGTTTTTGTTTGTTTGTTTGTTTTTTACTGTGAATACAGATATTTTCATGTCCTGTATACTGCATAATCGGCTCTAATCTCAGGGAGAAAAGACAGTGGCAATGCTTACAAACCCCTTAAAACTCCAGCCATAGGCTATGAAAGAAGAAAAATAAAATTAGACAGGTTCAGTTCAGTTCAGTCACTCAGTCGTGTCCGACTCTTTGAGACCTTATGAACCTCAGCACGCCAGGCCTCCCTATCCATCACCAACTCCCAGAGTCCACTCAACCCATGTCCATTGAGTCAGTGATGCCTCAATGGTAGTCATCAGTTTTAATCCATATGATAATGCCCATCTCCAGTATGAATATAAACAAATTAGGGGTACCTAGGGACTTCCCTGGTGGCTCAGAGGTAAAGCGTCTGCCTACAATGTGGGAGACCTGGGTTCGATTCCTGGGTCAGGAAGATCTCCTGGAGAAGGACATGGCAACCCACTCCAGTACTCTTGCCTGGAAAATCCCATGGACAGAGGAGCCTGGTAGGCTACAGTCCATGGGGTTGCAGAGTCGGACATAACTGAGTGATTTCACTTCTTCACCACATGATTAAAAATTTCTGGTCTACTTACAAAAGTCTTAAAAAATGTTCACCTAAACTTTCAGAGACAACTCACCTTTAATTGAAGTTAAGTTTATTTAGGAATTTCCTTCTGATATGGATCAGAGGTACTGTAGGAAGTTGTCATATGCTATATTATTACCAACTGTTCATTGCCACATTTGTCATTACAGGGCCCCTCCCTGCAGGAAGAATGTACACTCCTATCCTGTAGTTCAGCTTGGCCCTGTAACTCTGGCCAATGGAGTGCCACCAGAAGTGAAAAAAGCTGCACCTGAGAAGTTTAAAGAGTCACACATTTATTCCACGACTGCTTCTCTCCTTGTAAGGTAAGAATGCTTGTTGCAAGTGCAGGCAAGCTGCTACATCAGCCTGAATCCCAGCCAACGAAGGTAAGAAATAAACCTTTATCCTCATAAGCCAGTGAGATTAGAAGTTGTTTGTTAACATGGCATAGCCTAGCACATGGTAACTAATACAGATTCAACAGTAGTCATTCACACACAGGTCTCCCTTCTTCCATCATTTTGTGTCTATATCCTCTATCATCATTTGTAAAACTATATATATATATATATATATATATATATATATATCACTCTTTGTCTTTTCTCCCCCTTATTTTAGTCTTCCTTTAAATTTCTGATTTTCTGCTCATTTGTGTTCTCAACCCACTTTTTAAAAAGATTGCCAGAAATCTGTTCTTATCCAGAGTTCAGAAAAAACAGTCCCTTTTTCCAGTTGACTCACCCAGAGTGGGGCTTCTATCCAACATATAATATTTTTGAAAATATCTGTGAGAAATTTTTGACAATGAGCAATTTGAAAACTCTTACTTGTGAACCTGCTTTGGTCTCTTAGCATTGTCATAGCGCAGAAGAGAAGTAGGACGCATGTTAAGATTTACATAGCTGACAGAGATTTCTATGTACTGTCTGCACTACATTTATATTTTCAGCTTAAATCATTGAGTGATTATTTTCTGAAAGAATTTTGTCTTTCTTGGGGGAGGTTGAAAATCATGTCTGCTCGATGATTTATTAAGTGAATAAGTAAGTGAAAATGAACAGACTGGTTCTGATTTTTACCATAGGCAGCAAATTATGAATAATGATTCTTCCATGCTTGAACTCCTTTGCAGTGATTCTGCAAATAATTCTAGTTTTCTCAGGTTGTTTCGGCCAAATGGATTTGCATAGGCAGGAAAGGCTGAAAGACAGTGGTTAGGCTTGGAGCACTATGTAGGGGGGCACGCTGGAATTTTATTAGAAATATGGGCTTACGTGCCATCAGGCGCCCTCCATTCATCATTGCCGTGTGTTTACAGGCCTGTGAGTGAAGGGAAGACTAGAAAACATTCAGGACTGTGTAGCAAATTAAAAAAAAAAAATATGGGTTCAAAGGACTTTTAAAATGCATCTTGAACATCAAAGGGCTTATAATTAAGCTGAAGAAGTTTGAGAAATCATGGAATCTAACACGCTCTACCTTTGTAAGCACTGTGGACTGGCATTCCTTGAGAGTAAAACAGTATATCCCTTTTTTCCAAGGTAGCATTTTTAATATATTAGACTTAACCACATGTCATTTCCTTTTCATTGCGTCAAAAGCAGTTGGAATTTGACAACTTCATATTTTCAAGCAGTAACTTAAAATTTGCTGTCCAACTAGTCTATGAGAGAATGCCCATTTCTGAATATGTACCCCAAGTTGATGTGCAGAATGTGCCTTCATAGATTTATAGTTATAACTCAATTTTTGTTATAGCATACATATTTTACTCCTAAACATCAGAAGAAATAATGCTTTATCTGTTGGTATGACATCATATCAAAGGAGCTTAGTATTGAACACATTGCCTGCTTGCTTAATTTTGTTTTGTGGTGTTGATAGTGGTGATGAGTTGAATTTTGGTTTTGCTTTAATAGGTTAGAGTATATGCCTCTCCTCTGACATACACTGTGTATCCATATTACACATGTTCCATAGTTTCCTTTTGCAAATATCTCTATGATTTATTTTTATTATTCCATTTTTCTTTCCCAAGGTACTAATTTAAGATGGTATTGCAATTAGTTTATCTATTATCTTTAATTGTGTTTGAATTGAAGTGATATTGTCTTTATCTTCATAAATCAATGCATGGACAATATTATTTGGTTTGCTATCATTTGAATTTACTGCATTATTAGTGAGATCTAACACTTAGGGGTAAATTATCTGTTAATATTTTGTGGTCATTTATTCTATTGTGATCTTTCATTTTTCCCTGTGTCTGAATAATTTTGGCGTAAATGAATGCAAGATGTTTCATAAATGTGAGAAGGGGTGGTGAGAAGGGAAGTTGTGCACAAGGAGAAGCAAAGGTGACCTGGAGATAACGCGCCTAGAAAGGAACCTGTAGTCTAAACGTAATGTGAAATCTCAAAGATGCAGAGTGTGCAGATAAAGTCTGGAGATGTGTCTGGTCTCTTCTTGTCTATTAAACTCACATCGTCTGACCCCACCACTCCCTAAATTTGTATCTTTGAAAGAAGAAGGCTATGATGGAAAAGAAAGTGAGAGTTTCATTGTGCTCTGTGACTCTCCCCTGAAAGATCCCCAAATGAGAAGAGATGTACAATTACCTAAAAGAAACGGGTTATAACTAGATATCTGAGGATGGCAAAATGCCCAAGATGGTAATGATTGGAGAGCAACTTCCCCACCACATGGTGAGGGCAGATGGGGTCTCCATGGGTGCTCCTCTAATTTAGAATGATGTTCTCAAATTGAAAGAGGCAAGAGGCTGCAGTGTGGTCAGGAGTGTGTGATGGCAAGATGTGTGGTCTGGAGGTATTTAGCAGGGGCACAAAAAGGGATCTGTCTTGAACTGGGAAAAAGCAAAAATAGTGAAGGAGAAAGGGGTAGCAACTTCCCCTGGCAGGGTTTCTGGTTTTATCTGAGTTTTTCAGAATCCTATTTGGGGAAACCTGTGGAGACACAAAAGGGGAAACACTGAGGTTCTTGTCTTCCTAGAATATTCTTGATATTTTAAGCTGTTTGTATATATAATGTATACCAATATACATTTATATATAATAATATTATATATATTACATATATATATATAAATTGTAGGTAGTCAAAATACAAAGAACAATTATTTTCTGGTATTTAAAACTGTATATAGAAATCTCAGAATATTCTTCTTTGATGTTTTAGTTTCTCATCTGGGAGATTTAGGGGTTCTTTCATTTTAAAATAGTTAAACATAAAACCTTAGTTTTCTCTTTTCTTACTAATTTAAACTTTCATGACGAAATATATTACACATATAGGGAGTTTATAAAATACATATGTAACATATCAAGAATAATATGATTACTCAGGTAGTCAAATCTCTGTTTAATAAAACGAGTATCACCATACTTAAGGGGTGGTCAGAGTGGCTCTGATTACATACCATTCTTTCTCCCAGGATAACCAGTCTTCTGGATTCATCACCCTCATGCTTTTGTTAAAGATAGTCTATCATTTACTCATTCACACTTCAAAAACATGTGGTAGGACTGCTTTTTTGAGTTGCCTCTTTGCTGCAAAATTATGCTTCAATTATTCACCCGTGTAGTTACAAGTCACTGTGCAATTGTGGTGTGGTTCACATTTTTACCACTCTAAGAATACACTAGAATATATTTGTACATGTTATGATTGATAGACATTTGGGTTTATCCAATTCTTGCCTTTATTAAAAATGCTGCTGTGAATATTCTTATACAAGTCTCACATTGAACACAGCCAAGAGCTTCTGTGGAGTGTATATCTAGAAGTGGAATGGTTGAGTAAGCAAGCTGTCAGCATCACTCAATAATGTTAAATCATTTTCCAAACAGTTGGGCCAATGGATGATTGCATGGTAATAAGTGAATGAGTTTGTTTTGCTTCAGAATGTCTGCAGCATCTGGTACCATTGGACTTTTTGGTGTTTGCCAGTCAGATGGGCATGCAGTGGTATTCATTTATTTTTTTACTACGTGCCATGATATAATTTAAGTATTTTTCATTGTCAGTGAGGTATAGATTTTTTCACATGCTCATGAATCATTCCTCTTTTCTCTCCCCTTCACGTCTTTTACCTATGTTTCTGCCTTTTTTTTTTTTTTTGCATTGCTTTGAGGGAGTCTATTTAATACAATAGTTTATTTATATTATGAGGTACAAATATCTTTCCCAGTATAGAACTTGGCATTTACTCACTGTGTGAGATACAGATTTTCATAAATTTCTGATATGTTCTTTTAATATTCACACTCTTTTTTGTTGCTTAAGAGAGTCTTTCCTATTAGGAGGTCATGACTTTTGTTTCTGTCATTTCCTAAATATAACAATACTGGTTTTTACATTTGTTTTTAATCTACTTAAAATTATTTTTGTCAGGTATGAGGGATAGATAAAAATTATTTTGCATAGATAACCAATTACTTAAGCACAATTACATTGTCCTTTCTCCACTGATCCGGAGGGTCAGCTCAATTGTAAATCATGTTTGCAAATGTCCATGAATCTTACTAACTATGGTTGTTAACACGTTTTGTTATCTGTTTGGGAAAGTCATCTCATCTTGTTTCTTTTAAGAGTGCCCTCCTGTTTTTTTTCATCATTTGTGTTTTCATATACATTTTAGAATCACTTTGTCATTTCCATGGATAATTCTGTAGGGATTTGGTTGGGAATTTCACTGAAATTCAAAGTAAATATGAGAAAGGTTCAAGAGGAAGGGGTCATACATATACCTATGATTGATTCATGTTGATGTGTGGCAGAAAGCAACACAATGTTGTTAAGTGATTATCCTCCAATTAAAAATAGATATATTTAAAAAAATTTTAAAATAGTAAATATGGGGACAATGTACATCTTCATAATATTCAGTCTTCTTGTCCTATAACAAAGTGTATCTCTTTATTTAGGTCTTCAGTATCTTTAGAAGAGTTTGCAATTTTTTTTTCCTGAAAGAATTGATATACCTTCTGTTAGCATCTTTTCTAAGAATGTTGTATTGTCTTGCCATTGTGAATAGTGGTCTTCCCCCATTTAGCCTCAATTTCTTCCCCTAGAAGTTTAACTCCATTATTCTTTACATCTGAAAGTAACCATTATTTTTGACATAGATATTTTTGACTGTTTTGAACTTTATAATTGTATTCAGGCTATATAATATTTTGTGTCTGGCGTCTTCTGGACAATAGTGTATTACTGATGGTGAGTTAATATTAAGTGATGCATAATGTTCAAGTGATATTACAGTCTCGTATATTCATCTGTATTGATGAACATTTGACTTATTTACCACTTCTCTCTGTTAGGGAGAATTGCTTCTATAAACATACCTATACATGATTTCAGGTGCACATATGTATGAATTCCCATTGGGTGTGTACTTATAAATGAAAGTGTGGTACCACACACTAGGCATTTGCTCAGCTCTTGTAGATAATGTTAGATTTTCAAAGTGGTTAAATAATTTACTCTACCATAGTAAAGTACCAGAGCATTCAGGAACTATCTACACTACTTACTTACTTAAAAGCAAAAATTAAAACTGTCCTAAAAAGGTATATTGATAAAAATAAATAAATAAAGCAAGTAAAATGTGTATAGTTGGTGTGTTTTCAGGAAAGCTGGTGTCAATTCAATTCTGAGTGTCTCTTGCCTGAGACACATTCTGGTCAATGTAATTTTACATCCTAAATACAGTGATATTCCTAAATTATCAAGTATTGCCTACAAGTTTACCCTGAAACCATTACATCAAAATTGGTGAGCATTGTCCAATTTGTAGTACAAGTGAACATCATTTAAAAAAAAAAAAAAAAGATCTAGGTAATTGAAATAATTACCCGTCATCATTTGTTATAGCCTGTGATGGGAACTAGTGCTCCAACTTAGCAGAAACATGAACTTTTATAAATATTGAATGATAATTAATCAAAATGAAATACTTTGCTCCAAGACATAAACTTTAGTTCTTTAGAAAATTAATTGAATTGAAAGTAGTATTTTTGTAGGTTTGGGTAGCTATTCATTAATACCGGGGGACATTTACAATTGTACAACTTTTAGAACATTTAATAGAAACTCAGACTCATGTAGCTGGGACAGAGATCGTCTGCGTCAGTTCTCTCCTTTACTCCTTTAAAGAGAGAGAGAGAGAGAGCGCGCGAATGACCTACCAAAACTGTTATATTGTTTGTCGCAGAGCACTTATAATTCATTTTTGTTTTTCACTGCAGTTTAGAATTTGGAGCCAAGACATTTAGATTGGGGTTCTGAATGCACCTCTCACAGGCTGTGTGAGAAACAGTCTGGTTGTTTCACTTTTACTTTTCTAAGTATTAGTTTCCTTCAGGATAAAATGAAGTTAAGGATGATGATATAATAATAATTCTCTGAGTATTTTATTATGCTCCTTAAGGTTTCAGTGGCGTTATGTCCTAGAGAGAAAGTCTAAAACGTAAAGCAGAAGTGTTCACATTGTTCTTAATTTTGTTGAATATTATTGACTATCATTTACCTCTGGTTTCCTAGATGGATAAATTAAAAACCAAGCCATTAACAGTCTTATAGAATTGTTGAAATTTATTTTACACATACTCAGGTTTGGATAGACTGTACACTTTTCATCAATCTCTGTGATTATTTGTTCATTCATTCATTCATTTTTTGTCCTGCTGCTTTTTGGGTGCCTCAATTTGTTTTAGTAGGCTTTATAGTACAGACAGTAGGGGAAAGTTTCTCTGCAGCCTTAGACAGTCTTGACCGTTTTTCTTTATTATAGCTACTTTTTCTTTCAATGACTCCTGCACTAATACTTCCTCCTTGTTTTCCTTCTACTTCTTTGAACAGTCCTTTGTAGTCATTCCTTCTGTGCCTTAAAAGAATAATGAGTTCCAAGTTTAGCACGCTTATCTTTCTATTCCACATATTCTTCCTGGATAACTTCATTTAATTTCCATGGCCCCAAGTTTATTGTGTGCCTATGTTGCATGTGTATACGCCAATGAGCCTCAAATTTGTGTCTTTAGCTCAGACCATGTTCTTGAATTTCAGACTTATAAAGCTAACTATCTACAGGTATTTCTCCAAGAATATCTAATAGTCACATTGCGTTTAAATATCCAAAGATAAAGGTATGGTCCCATACTGCCTCTAATTAATTTCCATAATCTTTTTCTCAACTCTCAATTTCTATCAATCTAGTGTACCCGCCTCCCTGAGTCAAGAAGATTCCCTGGAGTTGGAAATGGCAACTGGCTCCAGCTTCAGTATTCTAGCCTGGAAATCCCATGGAAAGAGGAGCTTGGCAGGTGGGTACAATTCCATGGGGTCCCAAAGGGTCAAATACAGCAGCATGAGTAAAAGCACAAGAAATCTGAAAGTTATCTGAAACATCTTCCTTTCAGAACGTCCTCATTTCTAATTGTGAAACACGTCTCATTCAGTTTTTCTTTTTCTGAAATAATAATAACTATTCCACCCATCCTCTTCTCTGCATCTCTACCTTCTCTGTTTTGGCTATGGTTTCCATTGTCTCTCTCTCTCTCTCTAATTTTCAATAGTCTCTTAGCTCAGGTGCTTATGATTCAGGTAACTCCTTCATAAAATTCACACTTCCTTCAGGTTCTAAACTGCATATATGGCATGTGACTTCTCTGCTCAAAACTGTTCAGTGACTCACTGTTTATAACATACAGATTAAAGACCAAATTTCCTAGAAAGCAATCAAAGATCTTCATGATCTGACCTCTAAGAATCTTTTCAATCTCATCTTTCTCCAATTCCCTACATTTTATGTTTAAATTCCAACTGAAAATGCCTTTAATCAATGTTCTCCCTATTTAGAATGACTTATATGTAGTGACTGTAATGTGTTCAAGACTAAATTCAAATGTTACTCATTGTAACTGCTTCAGTCCATATCTCTGATAGCTTGTCATATTAATGAAATTAATAAACTTTTATCATTCTCTCTCTCTATATATATATATAAAATATACTTCCATCATTAGGCTATAATATACCATGTTGACCTACAAGATAGAATAGTCATCCGCTCTTGGGAATTCACTTGATAATATTAAGTTAAAATGCAAAGTGATAGAAGATTCCCTTTGGTGTATATTGCATGAATGGTTCTAAGCTAATTAATAAATATCTAAATTTGCATAAATTGGTATTTTTGTTAAGATTAGAGCATGATCAACTTTCATTGTTTGTGAAAACAGAATTAAGTGAAAATCAGTTAGTATTTGGTAGGAATCCTTGGCTAAACTCCTTTCCAATAAATAGGAATTTTTAAAATTGGATAGTACATTGAAAGTTCTTTTCTGAAAACATATATTTAAGTGTTGCTTGTACATTTTTCCTGTGATATCTTCTCAGGAAAACTTCTGGTCACTAGTGTGATCACAAGAAAGTTGTTGTTAAGGTTGGGTCTACTAATGAACTCTGTAAACATATTCAGCATCTGGCAGACATTCCAAGGTGAAAGCCAAGCAGATGGCTAATTTAATATAATCTAAGTGACTTTGGATCAGATAAAGCAATTGAATTAACAGCACTTTAACTCCACATACATCAGTTCCCAGCCATTCCTACCATTTCATTCCAATAGGCACTTCTTCAGGATGAAAATCAATGCTAATTGAAAGCTCATATGGTGATGTTTATGTCTGTAAAATATGTGGCTAAATAGCATATTAAAAACATGTGGGCATGAATATTAGGATTGGGAAATGGATTTGATATAGAATAAATCACAATGCCCTTAGAGTTGCTTTATGGATTTCAAATCACAAACTGTATTTTATCCATTTTTGCCTGCTATATTAATCTCAATTTCATTCAGTCTTTCTATTAGATCCACAGGGATTTATGGTTGTTGAATAGTAACTTTCAACTTGCTATCTTGTGGGGTTTGGGGTAGGACTATGTGTGTGTGAAAGAGTGAAACAGAGACAGAGATGGATTTTATTTTGTTATTCATAGTCTTTCTATTGTTATTAATATTAATAATACATTAGTTGGCCAACTGTATTTTAACCTTATTTTCTAAAGAGAGATTCATGTGCAGCAAGAAGCTACAAATGATTTGTCTCATGTCAATTAGCCAATAGTTAGCAAAATAATCCCAGAATTGGTGACTTTTGATTATAGTAGAAAAAATATATATATAGTTAGAAAGATCAGGGTTCAAATGTTGACTCTGTCACTAGCCAACTGTGTACATTATAGAATTATTTTAATTTTTCTCAGGTTTAGCACTAGTCAAGTGAGCCAAGCAAAAATGAACATTATGGCTATTGAGAAGATGACAGGTGTGATACTTATAATTCATGAAATGAATTTTGTCTGAATTGAGTATGGTAGGTACTCAATGACTTGTTGTTCAGTTGCAAAGTTGTGTCTGATTCTTTGCGACCTCATGGACTGCAACATGCCAGACTCCTCTGTCCTTCCCTATCTCCTGGAGTTTGCTCAAATTTATATCCATTGAGTTAGTGATGCTTTCTTGTCCTTTGCCTCCCCCTTTTGCCTTCAATCTTTCCCATAATTCCAGGGTTTTTTTCCATTGAGTCAGCTCTTCACATGAGGTGACCAAAATATTGGAGCTTCAGCATCAGCCCTTCCAATGACTACTTAATGTTGATTTCCTTTCATCCACGACTGAGCATCATTTCTGCTTTGGCCTAGCTGTTTCATTCTTTATAGAGCTATTAGTAATTGCCCTCCACTCTTCATTAGTAGAATACTGGACACCTTCTGATCTGGTGGGCTCATCTTCAAGTGTCGTATAGTTTTGCCTTTTCATACGGTTCATGGGACAGTAGACAAGAATACTGGAGTGATTTGCTGTTTGAGGACCTGTTTTGTCAGAATTCTTCACTATTACCTGTCTGTCTTTGGTGGTCCTGCACAGCATGGCTCATAACTTCATTGAGTTATTCAAGCCCCTTTGTCACGACAAAGCTGTGATCCATGAAAGAGACTCAATGACTAAAACCACTGTTATCTATATCTTCTCACCATTATTACCTTCAGGCTAACTCTCATTCTTTAATTGGTGTATTCAATCAGCATTCAATTACTCTTGGCAAGGAGCTATGCTAACTGCTAGTAAGAGAATGATAAAGAAGTAGAGGATTAGAATTATGTGAAAAAACACATGGACTTAGGAGCCAAATTGCCTGGGTAAAAATTCTAGCATTATCGTTTAAATCATCCTGTCTCTGAGGATTCCCTTGGCTTAGATCTTCCATATTAAGGTAGAAGTGGTACAAGTAGTTACCTCAGAGCATCGTTCCTTTAAGTGTAAATGTATGTCTAGAGCTGGGAACCGTGTTTAGAATACAGTAATCATTGTATTATTTTTGTATTATTTATTGTATTTGGATGCAGTCTCAAAAACGACAGAATGATCTCTGTTCGTTTTCAAGGCAAACCATTCAATATCACGGTAATCCAAGTCTATGCCCCAACCAGTTAACGCTGAAGAAGATGAAGTTGAATGGTTCTATGAAGGCCTACAAGACCTTTTAGAACTAACACCCCAAAAAGATGTCCTTTTCATTATAGGGGACTAGAATGCAAAAGTAGGAAGTCAAGAAAAACCTGGAGTAACAGGCAAATTTGGCCTTAGAATACAGAATGAAGCAGGGAAAATGCTAGTAGAGTTTTGCCAAGAGAACGCACTGGTCATAGCAAACACCCTCTTCCAACAACACAAAAGAAGACTCTACACATAGACATCACCAGATGGTCAACACCGAAATCAGATTGATTATATTCTTCGGAGCCAAAGATGGAGAAGCTCTATACAGTCGGCAAAAACAAGACCGGGAGCTAACTGTGGCTCAGATCATGAACTCCTCATTGCCAAATTCAGACTGAAATTTAAGGAAGTAGGGAAAACCACTAGATCATTCAGGTACGATCTAAATCAAATTCCTTATGATTATACAGGGGAAGTGAGAAATAGATTTAAGGGACTAGATCTGATAGATAGAGTGCCTGATGAACTATGGACAGAGATTTATGACATTGTACAGGAGACAGGGATCAAGACCATCCCCATGGAAAAGAAATGCAAAAAAGCAAAATGGCTGTCTGGGGAGGCCTTACAAATAGCTGTGAAAAGAAGTGAAAAGCAAAGGAGAAAAGGAAAGATATAAGCATCTGAATGCAGAGTTCCAAAGAATAGCAAGGAGAGATAAGAAAGCCTTCCTCAGCGACCAATACAAAGAAATAGAGGAAAACAGCAGAATGGGAAAGACTAGAGATATCTTCAAGAAAATTAGAGATACCAAGGGAATATTTCATGCAAAGATGGGCTCAATAAAGGACAGAAATGGTATGGATCTAACAGAAGCAGAAGATATTAAGAAGAGGTGGCTGATGTGATCACTGACCTAGAGCCAGATATCCTGGAATGTGAAGTCAAGTGGGCCTTAGAAAGCATCACTATGAACAAAGCTTGTGGAAGTGATGGAATTTCAGTTGAGCTATTTCAGATCCTGAAAGATGATGCTGTGAAAGTGCTGCACTCAATATGCCAGCACATTTGGAAAACTCAGCAGTGGCCACAGGACTGGAAAAGGTCAGTTTTCATTCCAATCCCTAAGAAAGGCAATTCCAAAGAATGCTCAAACTACTGCACAATTGCACTCATCTCACATGCTAGTAAAGTAATGCTCAAAATTCTCCAAGCCAAGCTTCAGCAATACGTGAACCATGAACTTCCTGATGTTCAAGCTGGTTTTAGAAAAGGCAGAGGAACCAGAGATCAAATTGCCAACATCCGCTGGATCATGGAAAAAGCAAGAGAATTCCAGAAAAAACATTTATTTCTGCTTTATTGACTATGCCAAAGCCTTTGACTGTGTGGATCACAATAAACTGTGGAAAATTCTGAAACAGTTGGGAATACCAGACCAACTGACCTGCCTCTTGAAAAACCTGTATGCAGGTCAGGAAGCAACAGTAGAACTGGACATGGAGCAACAGACTGGTTCCAAATAGGAAAAGGAGTACGTCAAGGCTGTATATTGTCACTCTGCTTATTTAACTTATATGCAGAATACATCATGAGAAACACTGGGCTGGAGGAAGTACAAGCTGGAATCAAGATTGCCAGGAGAAATATCAATAACCTCAGATATGCGGATGACACCACCCTTATGGCAGAAAGTGAAGAGGAACTCAAAAGCCTCTTGATGAAAGTGAAAGAGGAGAGTGAAAAAGTTGGCTTAAAGCTCAACATTCAGAAAACGAAGATCATGGCATCTGGTCCCATCACTTCATGGGAAATAGATGGGGAAACAGTGGAAACAGTGTCAGACTTTATTTTTGGGGGCTCCAAAATCACTGTAGATGGTGATTGCAGCCATGAAATTAAAAGACGCTTACTCCTTGGAAGGAAAGTTTTGACCAACCTAGATAGCAGAGACATTACTTTGCCAAAAGGTCCGTCTAGTCAAGGCTATGGTTTTTCCAGTGGTCATGTATGGATGTGAGAGTTGGACTGTGAAGAAAGCTGAGTCCTGAAGAATTGATGCTTTTGAACTGTGGTGTTGGAGAAGACTCCTGAGAGTCCCTTGGACTGCAAGGAGATGCAACCAGTCCATTCTAAAGCAGATCAGTCCTGGCTGTTCTTTGGAAGGAATGATGCTAAAGCTGAAACTCCAGCACCTTGGCCACCTCATGCGAAGAGTTGACTCATTGGAAAAGACTCTAATGCTGGGAGGGATTGGGGGCAGGAGGAGAAGGGGACGACAGAGGATGAGATGGCTGGATGGCATCACCGACTCGATGGACTTGAGTTTGAGTGAAATCCTGGAGTTGGTGATGGACAGGGAGGCCTGGCGTGCTGTGATTCATGGGGTCGCAAAGAGTAGGACATGACTGAGCACCTGAACTGAACTGAATCATTGTGTAAATGTTGGGGAAACATTAGAAGTAATAAAGAAGGAAGGTTTTGCCATCTTTAGAAAGTTATAAATATTTGTTTAATAAATAAAGAATAAATACATTTCCATCAAGGAAAACACACTCTAGTAAAGAAATTCAGAATCATACAGATCACAATCAAAGTATCTTTCTTGTGTGTGCTAAATAGGGTTAGGCTTATACATGGCCCCTACCCTCTTTGAGGGATTTCTGAGAAGCTAGCAAACATTAATGAAAGACTTTGGAGGCTTTGTAATTAATTATTGTGCTGGAGGCAGAGACTTTTGTCTTAGGATAATGAAATGAGAAAGGAGACAGTTCTGCTTCATAGAAGCTAATGAAATCCATGGATGCCATGATCTCTCCTGGTAACTATGGCCATAGGTGGTGCGATTTTGCCCTCACAGTTCAAATGAGTATAGATGATTTTAAAAGCATACCTCCCTCTACAATGCACAGTCCCTTTCGGTTCAGCCCTTCTGCTCCCATCACTGATGTCTCACATCAAAATAAGCAAGAGGACATGTTATAAGGAAATATAAGAGAGGGCCTGCAAATATGACCTCAATTCTCAATTCACAGGTGATTTGTTGCTTTCTTACAGGACCTTGACATCTTGTAATATATAGTATTCAACTTCTTAGCATCAGACAGTTTCTAAGATGAGGAGCTGTTAACCATTAAACTACTCTTGACATTATTTTGACCATTTGTTACACACACAAGAATAGTATTATCTAAGTATGCTTCAAACTCAGGGAAAGATGGCTGCCGTAGAACCTGAGTGTCTCATATATCCCTCTAGCACGTAAGTTATGAGAAAAATCACTTTCTAGTTTTCACAAGAATATTCCGGGTAAATAGCTTCTACTTCCAGGTGGCAGATATTGTATTTTCTGTTGCTTGTACGTCTATTGGCCCCTCCAAGGGAATGCAGGAAATGCCATCTCTTCACACACTCCTAGCTGTGGTCTGTGCTCTGGCGGTCTCTGTCTACATCACTATTGTGTTATGCCATATCCCTTTGAAGAGGTCCACTGTATCCTCCATTTCCTTCAAGTTATCCATGAGATAGTCCCTCTCCTAACTTCTAAGTCCCTTTGATTTATTTGCTTTATTTTCCTTCTTTCTGTCTAACGGGGTAATTATCCTTTTTGAAGTATGTTTGTCATGCAGGCTGCACTGGACTTCTAGATGATACAGTATTTAGTTCCTTTTCCTCCTAGCCTCTCTTTCCCACGTTTTGGTACTCCTTCTCTTACACTCATGTTGCTATGCTTACATATCAGTTATGCCAGTTGCTTTAGTGTCTTTCTAAACCTTTTCAAACTCTAGTTGAAAGCAAGTTTCCCATTTTTCCTCCACAGTAACTCTAGGGCCGTGAAGATCAGAGATTATGACAGGACACCTGTGTAAATGTCACAGGCTATTTTACCACGGTTAGTGACTGGGAGACATAAATCATTCCAAGGGGCCACCTGCTAGCTAACTCTGTGGGACAGCATACAGAGATTTGTTGCTACAAACACAAATAAAAGATAATGCAGCCCATCACTGAATGCTAAATGGACCAATAGATAAGCCCAGTGAAAAAAAAAATGTGGGAAGAGGAATGCCAGGCCAGGGATTTCATTCATTCACATCAGAAACTTGTCTTGAAGTTGAACATCCAAAATAGTTCATCCCAATGCCAGTTGATCATTTTCTTTTACAAGTATCCTTAACATAAAAGAGGTATTAGTGAGTAAGAAAAATGGTGTGAGAAAGTAATATCATGGGTGAATCATGGGACCGAATCTGTAGTTTTAGATCTTACTTAAGTCAAGTCAACAACTATAGTTGCTTGTCGTTTAGCATGTCCTAAAAGCCTCAGCACTGTTTCGTCCCTTCCTACTTCATCCACGTTAATATTCCGCAGCTCTCATATCACCTCTGTCAAGTTCAAAACACACTGGCCTTCATTATGTTTCTCAAACACAGGATGGTCCTTCATACCCTACAGCCTTAATCATGCTCTTCGCTTTCAGATTTCAGCTCCGTCATTGTTCTCTTGGAGAAATGTTCCCAGGTCCTGTGGCCACTCCACATTCCCTAAGCAAATGCTCTCATTGTGTGATATCTGTCAACTTGTATTTGTCATTTTTTGCCATTTTTTAATTTATCTTGAGGTCACTTATATCTCTGTTTACCTATGCACTGTAGGATTCATCAGAACAAGGATTTCATCTGTTATTTTGCTTTTCATTTTTTCAAAGGAACCTCCATACTGTTCTTCATAGTGTATGTACCAGTTTACATTCCCAACAGTGTAGGGAGGGTTCCTGTTCTCCACAGCCTCTCAAAAATTTATTGTTTGTAGTCTTAACTACAAAAACTACAAAAAAACAAAAAACTTGCTATTTTATAGTGGAGTATAGTCAATTGATTCCTTTTGTTTTACTTACTGTTTCTACCTTTAGTCCTGACCTAAGTATCTAGTACATAGTAGGCATTTAGTGAATATTTATGGAATGAATTTCAGGCAGGTTTTTTTTCCTATTTTTCTTTAAAAAAATTTTTGAGTTTTAACTGTGGCCAAACATTTTCATGTCCTAGCACATGCTTTTCTCATGTAATTCTTTTATTAACTTGAGATTTATTTTCTGGTTTCTCAGAGCACTGATGGTCTGAGAAGATATAAATTTGAAAATCCCTTAGTTGGAAAATGGAGGAGATATTGATTACTTCAGAAAAGGATCATGAATTCTGCAAACAAGTTTAGGGTAGATCTATGATAACCAGGAACAAGAAATGGCCATATGGTAAGCAAAGAGAGGTTAGAGAAAGAGAAGGTTTCTAGCCTAACCCAGGGGGCTGTGGCCAATGCTATATGTCTTAGGAGGAGTGGATATGAGTATTTGGAATTGGATGTGCTTGTTCTTGGCCCCAAATTTAAAGATCCTGTCACTGCAGCTGGCCATGATGAATTAAGTGGAACCTGTTCTAAACAGGCCACACTGCATATTAAACTTCTCAAATGCACTAACAAAGCACTTTTGGAAAAATTCTAACTAGGTCAGCAATACATTTGCCATATATCACACACATAATTCTAATGTAATTCATAAGTATCTTGGCTTATGAAAATTGATGTTTTCTGTAAATATTGGAGTGTGAACAACTCTTCACTGTCAGTCAAAGCAGAATTAAATTTGAGGCTAGGACATAGCAAGGGAAATAATAGAGATTCACAGATTATAGGGTGAGAAGGTCAAGTGCTACGTATTATCTGGCATAAACAGAAACTTCCAGGCCTATAGCTTCTTTCTCATGGAGCGATAGACAATCTGCTGTTCCTTTGAACTATGTTCCTGAAGGCACCTCAGTGAGATTTCCTGGAGTAAATAATTCTTTGCCTGCTTGAGCTTATTGGAAAAGCTTCATCCTAAGGTATCCTCGTAGCTTCTCTTTCAAATCACAGTTCATTGCCTTTTCCTGGCCCTCTTGACTGCCTTGATTAAGTTTTCCAGGATTTTATCATAATGATCTCTTCTAGCCTTCAAATAACTTCATAGGGAATGATCTAAAAATTTTTCACGGAAATGCTAACAGTGATTACCTCAGGCAATAACATCACACACACATGTACCCATGTATATTTTCCAAAATGTCTATAATTAGTATGTATTGATTTTATAATGTATCACTCAATTATTTATTCCACCAATATTGATTGAGTGCCTACTGTATACCCTTGAGTCTTCTAGCTGATAGAGAAACAGAGGAAATGATGATTGAAATAAATTGCCAAGTTGTCGTGTGGAAAGATGTCTCTACGCACCATGCTGCCCCCTACCATTTTCCATTCAGAATCTTTCAGAACTGAGACCAGAGTCTGTGGTAGAAGACTTGTCTGAAACTTGGGAAGGGAAAGATAAAATAGGAGAAGGAAGCTCTCCTTTTTGTCAGTATACAGTCCTGAGTTTTCTTTTTTTTTTAGAGTCAAGGTAAAATTACTTCCTGAAGGTGAACTAGTTTTCTCTTCTACATTTTTGGTGTTTCCCTTTGGGTGAAGCATATAGTGACCTAATTCTATGCAAGATTTTGTAATCTGCAGGGATGAAAATTAAAAGAGATGTGTGTTCAGGAAAAAAAAAAAAAGGTGGGGGGGGCGCGGCTCATTGAATAACCAGACTCTTGGTTAATAGAAACAAACAAACAAAAATCTGTTATGTTTCCCTCTGTTGATTTTGTTTCCAAATATATTTTGGGGAATTGTTAATATAGAAGTTGTTTGTTAAAATAATGTTTGAATACACTGTCCAAAGTTATTGAATATCTAATAGGGAAAGAACAACAGACTGGTTCCAAATAGGAAAAGGAGTTCATCAAGGCTGTATATTGTCACCCTGTTTATTTAAATTATATGCAGAGTACATCATGAGAAACGCTGGGCTGGGAGAAACACAAGTTGGAATCAAGATTGCCAGGGGAAATATCAATAACCTCAGATATGCAGATGACACCACCCTTATGGCAGAAAGTGAAGAGGAACTCAAAAGCCTCTTGATGAAGGTGAAAGTGGAGAGTGAAAAATTTGGCTTAAAGCTCAACACTCAGAAAACCAAGATCGTGGCATCAGGTCCCACCACTTCATGGGAAATAGATGGGGAAACAGTGGAAACAGTGTCAGACTTTATTTTTCTGGGCTCCAAAATCACTGCAGACGGTGACTGCAGCCATGAAATTAAAAGACGCTTACTCCTTGGAAGGAAAGTTATGACCAACCTAGATAGCATATTCAAAAGCAGAGACATTACTTTGCCAACAAAGGTTCGTCTAGTCAAGGCTATGGTTTTTCCAGTGGTCATGTGTGGATGTGAGAGTTGGACTGTGAAGAAAGCTGAGTCCTGAAGAATTGATGCTTTTGAACTGTGGTGTTGGAGAAGACTCCTGAGAGTCCCTTGGACTGCAAGGAGATGCAACCAGTCCATTCTGAAGGAGATCAGCCCTGGGATTTCTTTGGAGGGACTGATGCTAAAGCTGAAACTCCAGTACTTTGGCCACCTCATGCGAAGAGTTGACTCATTGGAAAAGACTCTGATGCTGGGAGGAATTGGAGGCAGGAGGAGAAGGGGACGACAGAGGATGAGATGGCTGGATGGCATCACTGACTCTATGGACGTGAGTCTGAGTGAACTCTGGGAGTTGGTGATGGACAGGGAGGCCTGGCGTGCTGCGATTCATGGGGTCGCAAAGAGTTGGACATGACTGAGCAACTGATCTGATCTGAATATTGCAAGAATGAGGACTTTGATATATATTATTTAGCTAAATAATTTTTGATGTCAACTGTGTATTCCCCAATAGACAAAATGCTTACCCACAGAAACGATTCAGTTGTTTCACAAAATGTTTTATATGTGACAGGTAGCTAAGGCATAACATATAGACGTCAGCTGCTATTCTGATGGCTTGCCTTAGGCACCTGTCACTTCAAGCAGCATTGGAAGTAGACCTAGATTCTCAGCCCAGGGCTTCACAGGAGCATATGGCTCCAGGAAGGCTGTCAGAGATGATTCTCTTGCTGACCCCACCCTTGATGGAGAGATAGGTGCTTTGAGCTGCCTGAATCAAAAGAAGCTTATCTTTTAGCTGTGGTTTGTGCCAGAGGGCTCCTTCTATGGCTTATCTTGGGTTATCCTTACCCCTGGGAGGACCCTCTTCATATACACAGATATCCCACCCACACACACACACATGTATGCACATTTAGTTCTGGAACTTCATGGAAAATTTCTCTTGGTCATGCCAGGAAGTGGGGCATATTTTGGAATCCTTGGGTTTGCTTTATGTAAAGGATCATCGGTCACTGTGGTACATATTCAAGCCCTGACCTAACAGGGATGGATAACAGAGGGAAATTAAAGAACAGTAGGAAGAATTTTATCAGATGTGCATCCCTACTTTCTCTTCTAAACCCACACTTCTTTCTTTCTTTCTTTCTTTTTTTTTTTTTGATGCACCCACGTGTTGAAGTTCACTGTCATGAAAGTCAGATGAGTGTGCAAGTATGGGTTGTAACTTGAGTTCTTTTTTTTATCTGAGTCTTGTTTCTAGGAGAGAAATTTCCTTGGCTATGATCGAAACCCATGTTATACAAATTCTTCACTGCTGCTGCTGCTGCTAAGTTGCTTCAGTCGTGTCCGATTCTGTGCGACCCCATAGACGGCAGCCCACCAGGGTCCCCCGTCCCTGGGATTCTCCAGGCAAGAACACTGGAGTGGGTTGCCATTTCTTTCTCCAATGCATGAAAGTGAAAAGTGAAAGTGAAGTCACTCAGTTGTGTCCGACCCTCAGCGACCCCATGGACTGCAGTCTGCCAGGCTCCTCCGTCCAAGGGATTTTCCAGGCAGGAGTACTGGAGTGGTCTAGTCACTACTATGTTAAAAAAATAAGCCACCTGTTAAGGGTCTTCTGACTCTTCTGATTTATTCTCCATACTTAGGAAGAGAGAGAGATCTTTTAAAAATCCAGTGAGATCTTGTATTTCACTATTTTTCTCCTTTAAACTTTCATATTTAAGATTTTAAAGTGACTTTCCATAATCCCTGGGATAAAATCATTACAGCCAGGACATTTTCTAACTTTCCAGCTTCATCTTGTGCTCTCTGCCTGTTGCAATCTTGGCTTTGACCGCATGAGTTTTCTCAGAATCTCTAGAACATTTACAGTGTTTCTGCATTTTTGCACATGCTGTTAAGCCTGCCTGAGGAGCACTCTGTTTCCACAACCCAGCCAAAACTCTCTAACTCAAGTTCATCTCTGAGCTTACACACCATTTCCTGTGAGAAGTTTTCCTGTCTGTAAGGCCATGCTAAGTCTTCATGGTCTACATGCCTACATATCCTGATGTATCACCCACAAAGCACCAATTATAGTAACCAACCTTGCCCAATCTTGATCATTCTTGCTGACTTATAAATTCAGTGAAGCTAAATACTCTTTCCTTATACCAACATATTTGACAAAAAATAGTTATGGATTGAACAACTCCAAGACATCGATTTTTTTTTCTTGTTCTTGAGTCTTTGTCTGAGAAAGAAAGCAAATACAAATATCTTTAGTGTATATCCTACCTGAGAGAAAGAAATTCTGATTGTGGACCTAAATCTTGTATTCACATTACAGATTGAACTGTGTGACTTTTCATACCATCTTTTTTTATCATTTCTTCCCTAAATGGATTCATCTTCAGTTGTATCATGGAAAGCAGAAGGGAGGTAGTTTGGGAAATGGAATTGTTTCATTTTCTTCTCCAGAAAAGGCACTGCTCTCTAAAGAAATGGAATCTTGGGGATTCGCTGGTGCTCCAGTGGTTGGGACTCCAGGCTTCCACTGCAGGGGGCCCAGATTCAATGCCTGGTTGAGGAAATAAGATCCCAGAAGCCATATGGCATTGGCAAAAAATTTAAAAAGAAGTTTTACATAAAGTAAAGTACATAGAGTCTTTAGCTTTCTAGGGAATGATTTTTGAGAAGAATAAAACAGTGAATGCAGAGACGGTTAATTCATGGAGGCTGATGCCCATCAGCCTGAGGTAGATGAGCCTTACCCCTGCTTTAAGCAATATCTGGAGTGAAGGGAAGGTCTTTGTGGCTGATAAACTAAACTCTCTTTCTTAATTCAAACAGGCCCTTGAGGTTTTGACAAAGGCAGGCTGCAGTCTATGGAGTTGCAGAGAGCTGGATATACTGTAGCGACTGAGCATGTAGACACTAGTCGTTGATTGTTGTTGTCCAGTTGCTAAATTGTGTCTGACTCTTTGAGACCCCATGGATTGCAGCATGCCAAGCTTCCCTGTTCTTCACCATCTCCTGGAATTTGCTCAAACTCATATTCATTGAGTTGGTGATGCCATCCAACCATCTCATCCTCTTTCATCCCCTTCTCCCCTTGCCCTCAATCTTTCCCAGCATCAGGATCTTTTCCAGAGTGGGCTTTTCGCATCAGGTAGCCAAAGTATTGGGGTTTCAGCTTCAGCATCAGTCCTTCCAATGAATTTTCGGGGTTGATTTCCTTTAGGATGTACTGGTTTGATCTTGTTGCAGTCCAAGGGACTCTCAAGAATCTTCTCCAACACCACTTTTCGAAAGCATCAATTCTTTGGTGCTCTGCCTTCTTTATGGTCCAATTCTCACATTTGTACATGACTACTGGAAAAAGCATATCTTTAACTATACAGACCTTTGTTGGCAAAGTGATGTCTCTGCTTTCTGATATACTTTCTAGATTTGTTATAGCTTTTTTCCCAAGGAGCAAGCATCTTTTAATTTCGTGGCTGCAGTCACCATCCACAGTGATTTTGGAGCCCAAGAAAAGAAAATCTGCCAGTATTTCCACTTTTTCCCCATCTATTTGCCATGAAGTAATGAGCCCAGATGCCATGATCTTAGGTTTTGAATGTCAAGTTTTAAGTCAGCTTTTTCACTCTTTCACCCTCATCAAGAGGCTAGCCATTAATACTGAAAACTAAAAAGATTCCTAAACTAACTAAAATTCACAGATGCTTGCTTGGGACCCATGATCCTGCCCTTCTGGGACATAAGGGCAATGAGAAAGCACTTCATCAGCAATTTACAGTTAAGTGTCTTGCACCTTTCCCAGATTTTCTCCATCTGAGAAATCAGGAGTATAATTGAACACAATGAGGTATTGAAAGTTTTTTCAAAGTAATATGGAACAAGATTAACTACTAAAGTATGCCTTACAAAACTAGAATAGCATATCTCTTGCTTCCTAATGCTCAAAATCTCTTGTCTTTTAAAGATTCTTTTGACTTTTTTGAGCTCTTTGCTTACTATCCCATCATTATTGTCATTCCACCCATTTTTTCAGATGGGAGGACTAAAGTCAGTAATGCTTTATTCTTTGCATTGTGGCACCTACATAATTTATCCTGATGTGAAAAATAGCAGTCCAATAACATCACTTTTATACACATCACAGAATAACTATGATGAGTTTTTTAACTGTACTTATTGAAGTGACATCAGACTGCTGCAAGAGACATAAAATCATATAAAGCAGATATAGAGACTTAAAAACACGGAAGGCTGGGGTTTATTTATTATAGGAAAAAGAATATGTCCTCTATGACTCACTAGTTTCTGGGTCATTAGTGAGTGACAGTCCAGGATGGTATTGTGCATTTAGCATAATGACCCAGAGTCATCTAATCAATTTAAGTTATTTTTATATCCTCAGGTTCAGGAGTCAGAGAATTATGTCATGCATTTTTTAAAGATTTCAAGCTTAGAAATGAGGTATGAAAGTTTATTATGGATACTTTGTGCAGTCAATAAATAACATGATTTCAGTGGTAGAAGTCAGTCTGGTTTGACTCAGTCTGGCCCTGACTTGAGGAATTACTACTCCCCTAGGGCCCACAGCATCCTGCAAAGACTTGTCAGATTCTACTATAATTGTTTGTACATCTGTCTTCTCAATTAGAATCTCAGCCCCAAAGAGGAAGAATTTAATTTTCTTCTGCATAAAACACAGCACCTAGCACATAGCAGTTACTCAGTAAGTGTTTCCTGGAGCAAGGATACCAGCTTGGAATAGTCCATCTCAGTCTGCCTTGGCTGAATAGTTAAAGGCTAAGACTCACTGAACTTCTAGATTCTTCTAGTCTAGTCAGAGATGATAAATTCACTCTTTCCTCCACTCCCCGTCCCCCAAAATCTGGGCATGTTTACAGTTATGCCATTATATTGGTGAAGAATTTATAATTATTTCTTTTTTTTAATATTTTTAAATTTATTATTATTTTTTTTATTATAATATTTCTGAAGTTCAGGTTGTTAAGAAAAATTGACCAAAGTATGGAAAAGATTATAGAATGTCTTTTAAATGTACTGTTGGACATTAAACAAAGGATTATCCAATTCTTTTGTTTTGTGTAGTCCCTGTGTGACCTGTTGTTTATTATGATTTAAGACATTTTGCAACTTTGCCAGGATACATGTTAGCCTGTAGAAAATTGATAGTAATGTAGATGATTCTAATCCCATTGCAATGGGAATTAATTTTGTGTGCAAATTGTAAATGGATTTTGACCAAAGGTTACAGTTTTAATTGTCCTTTATGGACATTAACCAGTTTTATACCTGAACTAGCAATTTTATTCAAATGTTTTTTCCTATAAGCTACTATAAATAGCTCCATATCTCCAGTACTTTTTGAAAGAGCTTTAGCATCCTTGTGGTTCACCGCTAATAAGCTAAGCAATTTTGACATGTACTCACTTTATATTTGCATACAGTCTATGCTTTTAGCTTTTTAAAAGTTATACCTAAAAGCTATATTTTAAAAGTAAAATTCATATATGTTTAGGTGATATAATCATATTTATAAAGTATGGGAAAATACAGAAATAACAACCCAGATCTCCCCCAACTATATTTTTGCATTATACCTGATATTTTAAAAAATTAATGTGAGAAACCAAATGCGTGTGGGGGGAGATTAATTCAAAGAATACAGGTTGGATATTTCACACAATTTTTTTAGGAAGAGCAAGATGAGGCGCATGAAGGAAATAGATTCTGACAATGAAGGTGCCAGTGGGAGAGTGATGCATTTGTCAATATGGAGGATATGAAACAAATATACCAGGAGGCTGGGAAATACGCCAGGAATGAAGGAGGGGGCATACCTGGGCGTCAGGTAAGATACTGACATTGTTGGACATTCTACTTTCAGTATCACTGAATGACAATAATAACAGCATAATTTTATAAGTGATTTTCTTGAAATATTTGGTTCAAACTCCACCTTAAAATTTATTATTTGGGGAGAAATTCAGGGATTGCTTCAAAAATAGCAAAGCTGGTTAAAAGATGGCATTGTGTTTTTAATTCAATGCAGGAAAAAATGGGGGTTTCTATTATACACCACACTTTCATAAGACACATAGCAGATATTAAAAATGTAAGACGGCAACCTTTTCCTTAACAATGTGAAATTTGGGGGAATGCAAGTCATAGCAACATAAAACCCAGAAAGAAAATGTAAGAAATTTGGTAGTGATGTCAATAGTTGTGGGGAAAGCGGAGTATGGGAAATTTTGGAAAATTGGAAAATATTGGAAAATACTTTTCTTATGGAAAGAAATAGAAACATTTATATAAACATTTCTATAAGATGTTACAGAAAAACCCAGACAAACTTTTTGACCTGTTGAACATTTGTTTCCTAAATAACAAAGATAATTTTTTATGGCCATACCTAAAAGCTTCTTGACATTTTTCTTCAATCTTTGGCCTAGAAAAATTTTATAAACAGAAAAGATAACTAAATGAATAGATTAATATTATTTTATTAGGAAATGGAATACTTTTAAGTGAACAAAAGTCTTGATCTGGACTACAGGAATCCCATTTGTCTGTGGTTTTGCTGTCCATGTTTTCATGGTCAAATGTGGGCAGGAAATATGAAATAAACAATTCATACATGTTAAATTGAACCTCATTCTGAGTAGCATATGACATCTCCCACCATCCTTCCGTGGGGCATGAATCATTCATTTGTCCAGCATACTCATGGGATATATGCTATCTGCCTGTTATTAATAGTATAGGAAAAATCATGGGACGTGTAGTGTTCGGTGTTATTTGGGCTTCATGGCATTCAATGGGGACCTTGGAACATATCCCCCATGGATAACGGGGACTACTGTATCATATCAGGCCTGCAATCACACATATACCCCATCAGGCTCAGTTCTACCTGTGGACAACCAGGTATCTGGATGTCTAAGGGAGATAAGGAAAAGGCCCATTCCACCTAGAGTCTTCCCTTCTCCCTTCAGTCTTCTGGGGAGGATAAGGAGGTAGATGATGAAATTCTGGCATCTTTTGCTTTCTTATATTCCTGAATTTGCTACATTTGCTTTTATTGCACAAATAAACTTTATAATAAACTTCTATTGGGAGGTTATGGAAAAAAAAATAGAATCTCTTCTGATTGTATTGCTGGGAGTATTCATAGTGCTCTTTATTTATTTATTTTTGTCTGTAAATCCTTACAGTGTTTATCCATATGCAAGCAAGCTTTTAGAGAATTTTATCTGTAGTATAGGTATAATTTTTAATTATTCATGTTCATTTAATGTTATTTCATAAATATTCTCTCACAATTACATGTTCATAATTAATTTATATTGCTGCATAAGATATAGACTCAGTATACCACACTTAGATGTTTATCTAGTTTTAGGCATTTATTTAAATATCAGTTTGCTCTTTTAAATAACTCTGCCTTAAGCATATTTGTGAATGGCTCTATGATTTTATCATGGATATAAACCCTAAATCCTAAAATAAATATTTTTAACATCTTAACTACTCTAAAATCAGAACATGTTTTAAAATCTATGTGTATATTTAACATGGTCCTTAAATATTTTTAACGAGCTGTATTAATTTGAGCATGTCCTATAATTATTATTAGTTTGGAATCTAGAAAATTAAGTATTTCTTACCTGTAAATTCCTAAAAGTTGGTGATAATAATCATATGGGCAGATATAAATGTAATAAAAATTAATTGTTTCAATATAGACTTCTAAAAAATGAAATACAAAAAGAAAGCAAAGAGAAAACTTTTCCTATCAAATTCTTAGTAGTGTATACACATTTTGCAAAAACAAAAATATCAATTAATTATGTAATGTATACATGTTAGATTTATACAGGTAAGGCACTTAAATGCAAAAAATAAATATCAACAATCAAAATAAAAGTAGGAGAAATAAAATAAAAGCAAGAGAAAACTATTATAAGTAAATTTTTAAAATATATCTTAAAATACTTTATATCTTTTTTAAAGAAAAAAATTTACAAATATTCAGATTTACTTAGAAATAGCAAATAATAACATTTAGAAAATCATATGTATACATTTACACAACATTATGTGAATCATTTTGAAAATATAGATCAAATATGAAATTGTAGAAAAAATATGTTAATAAAGAATACACAGAAAACACACAGAACATAACACAAAAGCTAAACAGCAATAGCCGTATAAAATTTTAAAAAGGTTGTCAAGGAGCCATTTCTGCTCAAAATTGAAGGACTCAGACATTTTTCCAGGTAAATTAAATTAAATATTTAAAAGACAAGTAGTTTTTATACTCTCTAAACAACTTATGACATTGAGAAGATATATATATATGTATATATATACACACACATATATATAGTCATTTTTTAAATGTCATTTTAAAAAAATGAAGTGGAATAACTCTGAAAGCAGAAAAGCATGCAGTAGAAAACTATAGGGCAATCCATTTATAGTAATAAAACCTTTGAGTAAGTTTAAAATATACTGCTTCTTGATTCAGTAAATATCATTTGAACATCTACCTTGTGTGAATTACTGTTCTAACTCCTAAAAACTATATCTGTAAACTAACTCCTAAAACAGATAATAGACAAGGTATTTGGAGAACTAACATTTACTAGACAGAAACAGACAGTATCCAAATAAATAAATTTACCAGTCACTTAGAAATGTTTAACATGTGCTCTGGAGTAACTATAAGGAAATATAAGAAGTATTTGGTGGTGTCACTTCACATAAGTGGCAACAAATATCTCTGTAAGTAGATGACATTTGTCCTTAAGAGAGTTGCATTTTAGAATAAAATTATTTGTTAAATTTCAACACTTATTCCTTGTGAATAGTATTAGCAAAACACAAATCAATGGATATTTTCTTTATTCTCTCTCTCTCCCTACTTCTGACCCCCTTCTCTCTGTTTATCAACCTATGAAAACAGCTTTTTCATTTCACTTACTGAAAAACCTATTTAGTAATCCCATTAAGCCAAGAAGAAGACAGATGACTCATTATTACCAGTATTGTATAAAATTGTTCTGGTAATACTAAAAAATTTAATTAGATAAAACAATAATGTATGATATGTAAATGCTGCTAAATAGGCAAAACTCTCATGTTTGTATATTGCATATTATATGGTTATATACAAGAAAACCTCAAGAAAATTAACTAGAAAAGGCTAGAAACCATAAGGTAATATAGCAAAACAAGTGAAAACAAAAATTTAGGAATCAATAATTTACCAGTGTACACAATATGATAAAAAAAAAAAAGAATCCTAATTATACAGTATTACAAAGGAGGAAAAAATCCCTTGACAGTAAAAATAAAATAGAATACACCTGATAGGGATAAATTTACCAAAATAAATATATTCTTATATAAAATTAATTTTATAAACCCTTCTGAGGATATGAAAGCATTAGAATAGCTTAAAATATTGGTGATCAAGAAAGTAAAAACATTGATTAAAATATATCAAAATTCTGTATGATCCATTCAAAGTACTGGGAGCTTATTTCATTAGAAATAATGTTTTGATTAGAAAGTTCATATAGAACAATAAATGTGCATAACAAACAATTTTTAAATGTATTGTAAAAATTACCATGATTTTGTAATGTTGCCGACCAGCAATAAATTGATTAAAAAAAACCTTTGTAATTTGTGACAGTGGAGGGCTAATTTTCTCCATGCAAATTAGCCTAGAACATGCTTTGACAAAACACTTTGAAGTACCAGTGACCAACAAGTAGATAGAAACACAACTTCAGTTATGATTAAAGAAAAAAAATGAAAATTAAATGAAATGTTAACTTTACCTACAAACCTGCCCCTCCCTCCCCCTACTTCTCAAAGAAGTATGACAAGAGTGTTTGTCTGCCAAAGTATAAAGAAACAGGAGACAACTCATACTGTTGGCATGTTCTGGACAGAAGTGTTAACATAGCCAATCTGAGACTGGTATTCTTAGAGGCCTGCTTGCCAAGGAGACAACTTACAACTTGGATTTTGCAGGGTTTTCGCTTTTTCCTGATAAGAGTAACTCACTGTGCCTAGACTTCTTATTCAACAATGTGGTTTATGCTAAACATTTGCTTTCCTTCTGGAATTTTGGTAGATGCCAGATAGAAGGTGCCTATATACGAACAGCTTATAATAGAAACCTTGGATACTGCATCTCTACTAAGCCTTACCTGGGGAAAGAGATCACACTTATATTGCTGACTTTTCATTGCTGGAGAAACAGCATGTTGTGTGTGCATCTCCTTAGGAGGTGAAGAGAGCATAAGGGAGCCTGCACATGGACTCCTCCAGACACTGCGTGCCTGTTTTACCCTCGTGCCTTAAACGTGTGCCCTTCCTGTGTGGCAGGAATAAATCCCAGCTGGGGGTATAATTATATGCTGAGTCCTGAGAGTCCTTCTAGTGGATCTCTGAATGTGGTCTTCAGTTTCCCATCTAAGCAATCTTAATGGAAAACATATGGCAAGTATTATCAAATATGCATACTCCGTCTCAGCCATTCTGTTCAAATATATACTTCTACAAGTGGAAACCTTGAGAGGATAGGGTAGGGAGATGAAAACCTTACTGTTCAGTAGTGGGAGTGAGTTGCATTAAGTATGATAATCCTGCAGCCATAACTTGTGTAACTATACAACACGAAAAAGAACAAAACAGGCCTGTTTTTCTGCCATGGAAGGATGTCATCAGCATGAATCATTGTGTGTATGTGTGTGTGTGGTTCCCCAGGTGGTGCAAATATTAAAGAACCCACCTGACAATGCAGGAGACTTATGAGATACAGGTTCCACCATGGACTGGAAAGAGCCCCTGGAAGGGAGGGCATGGCAACCCACTCCAGTATTCTTGCCTGGAGAATCCCGTGGACACAGGAGCCTGGCAGGCTACAGTCCATAGGGTTGCACAGAGTCAGACATGACTGAAGTGACAGCACACACACATGTGTATGGAGGAATTCTGATAAGATAATACATAGGGACTTACCCAAAACGGTTACCCCTGGAGAGCATGATTGGATAACATAGAAACAAAGGAAGAGGTATGGGGGATGGAAAGAGTCTTTTTATGTTATGTTTTCTGCTGATAGACCTTATATATGTATATTTATCTTTGTGTTTATCTTTGCAGCTGTATTGGTATTAATATATATTAGACTATTTGACACAGTGTCTTCAGTTTCTAAAATGTTTCATCAGGAGCTATACATGGTAAAAAAGATTTATGTTGAAAAATTTGATGGACCAACTCTTTATAATTACCAAAATTTGGACATGGCGATGTAATTGAATACTAGTGGAAGGGTTAAATGTTTTACTACTTCTGTATAGTGAAATATGTTGACAGTAAAAGTTGTATTTTTGAAAGCCACATAAGAACATGGGTTAATGCTAAATATAAATGGGATATAAATAAAGGCCAAAGAAGACAAAGAGATAAAAGAGGAAAAGGAGGGAGAGAGAAAGTGAGAAAGCGTTAATAACAGAAATGGTAATGGTTTAGTTGCTAAATTGTGTCTGACTCTTGGGACCCTATGGACTGTAGCCTGACAGGCTCCTCTGTCCATAGGATTCTCCAGGCAGGAATACTGGAGTGAATTGCCATTTCCTTCTCCAAGGAGTCCTCCCAACCCAGAAATTGAACCCAAGTCTCCTGCATTGCAGGCAGATTCTTTACCGACTGAGCTACGAGGGAAGCCTAAATAAAAGAAATGGAGAGATGGAAACAAAAACATCGTATTATTAACAGATTGACAGTGAAGACTATCCCTCAGTGATGTAATTACAGATGATTTCTGTGATTTTCTTCACTTTCATCATTATTATCAATATTTTATGATGCCTATATTTTATTTTCATATGAGAAAACAGTATTTTAAAATTCTTATAATGTAATTGCTGCTGCTGCTGCTAAGTCGCTTCAGTCGTATCTGACTCTGTGCGACCCCATAGACTAGCTAAAGGTATATCCAGGTAGCCATGCAATGGCAACCCACTCCAGTACTATTGTCTGGAAAATCCCATGGACGGAGGAGCCTGGTAGGCTGCAGTCCATGATGTCGCTAAGAGTCGGACATGACTGAGCGACTTCACTTTCACTTTTTACTTTCATGCATTGGAGAAGGAAATGGCAACCCACTCCAGTGTTCTTGCCTGGAGAATCCCAGGGACGGGGGGGCCTGGTGGGCTTCTGTCTATGGGGTCGCACAGAGTCGGACACGACTGAAGCGACTTAGCAGCAGTAGCAGCAGCATGCATCATAAGAATTTTAAAATACTTTGTAAAATGTAAAATTCTTTATTTTAATACATATTTCTTTTCTAAGTTTAATATTTTCCTGTATGTTTCAAAATTGGCAACTTGAATTACAAAAATTATGACAGTTATGTGTTTATATATAAAACTCTCATTAGGCTAGAGATTATTTCTGTAGTTTGCTGTTCACCTTTAAATATCTTTAAAGTATATTATAATTTGGCATGCTAAATATTTTTTCCTATCCATATGTGTTTTGATGCCTTTCTTCTCACAAATTCAACTATCATAGATAGTCTATAATCTTTCTGGAAATCTTTTGTGGTATATATGCATATATGGGAACATATATATGTGTGCATATAGATATAGAGAAATAAATATATAATATATTTTATTATATAAAACTACAAAATATTGTGTCTAATATATATATATTTATATTTGCTGTATTCTTAATTTGCTTAATGAATTATTAATTTAAACTTTATTTGTTTATCTAAAGCAATCTATACATATTATGGAATAATTAGAAAATAAAGGCAAAAGAAATTAAATATCCTTAATCTAACAGTTGACATAATCATTAGTCACAGTTTTGTGTATATCTTCTAGAACACTTCATATGCTAATATGTACTCATATTACATATACTGATTTTTATCCTGCTTTTCATTGGTTTGTTCTGCTTGATAATTTACTGTGACTTTATTTCCATGTTACTATTTTTCTATTGCCTAACTTTTAATTGCTAGATAGATTTCCATTAAAAGATTTGGCATGATTATTTTACCAGTTCTATATTTTAGGAAATATATGTTACTTCCAATTTTTGTTATCAACTGTGATCAGATAACTACTCTTGTAAATTAATATTTTCACACATGCTTAATTATTTCCTTAGGATGAATTCATAGTTGCAGAATTGTTGGATTGAATCTTATGATGATTATAATGATCTTTGATACATATCACAATGCCTCCCAGAAAGATTTTACCATTTTATAATCTCATCAGCAATGTATAGAGGGGAAGATACATGTTTTTTCTATGTATTTGCCAATATTTGATACTGAGATTCTATTCTTTCCTGTGGAGGAAAGCAGTATCTTCTCATTAATTAACATATCTATTATATGTAAATTTTTCATAGGTTTAGTGACTATTTTTCACTTCCAGAGTTTTGAAGTCAATTATGATGACTGGGCCAAGGATGTTTGTTTTTATATTTCAATTAATAAGAAGTAGAAAGTGTAGGCTTAGTCATGTCTGACCCTTTGCAACACTGTAGACTATAGCTTGCCAAGCTCCTCTGTCCATGGAATTCTCTAGGCAAGAATACTGGAGTGGGTTGCCATTTCCTTCTCCAGGGCATCTTCCCAACCCAGGAATTAAACCTGTGTCTCCTGCATTGAGGGTAGATTCTTTTATAATAGCTCTAAAATTAATTTAATTTTCTTTTAGATGCCAGTACCTGAATTAGTGAGGAATAAAATAGTCATCTACCTGGCTAGTCAAATAATGGAATGAAACATCTATTTCTTTACTGCTTGTTTATGATATCCAACCAGTCCATCCTAAAGGAGATCAGTCCTGGGTGTTCACTGGAAGGACTGATGTTGAAGCTGAAACTCCAATATTTTGGCCACCTGATGCAAAAAGCTGACTCATTTGAAAAGACCCTGATGCTGGGAAAAATTGAGGGCAGGAAGAGAAGGGGACGACAGAGGATGAGGTGGTTGGATGGCATCACCGACTCAATGGACATGGGTTTGGGTAAACTCTGGGAGTTGGTGATGGACAGGGAGGCCTGGCTTGCTGCTGTTCATGGGGTCACAAAGAATCGGGCACGACTGAACTGACTGACTGATGATAGAAATGTGACAAATTAGGTTTATTTAACTTCACACTGAGAGATTTAAGCTTTGTATTGAAGCTGAGGGATTCTTGGCTTTATTTTAGCCTCCATTATGTGTGTTTTTTATTTATTTATTTTTTTAAGTTGTGTTCTCTGTGTAATTGATCCTGATATTGTTTACTAGGTATGCTATTAAAGTTCTTTTTTTAAATTTGGGTTCAGACTTTTAAAAACCCATTCATTTATCTGTTGCTGATTTTGCTTATTTGATCTTCACTCTAGCTTTCTGATCTCTCAAAGAACCAATTAAAGCATCTTTCTTCAAAGAATTTTTTATTGGTCAGCTTAAGCGTAGCTATCATGCAGTGAGAAGCAACCCCAAAGTCTCAGTGATTTTCACATAATAAAGGTTTATTCATCACCCATGATGATATATACTGTGGATTGGCTGCAGCTCTTTTCTATGTTCCTTTACTAAGAGTTCAGGCTGTCAGAACAACCTCTAACACATCACCAGTCTCCTTCCAGATGGAAAAAAGTACAAGGCAAGTCATACATTGCATTTTAAAGCTTCTTCCTGGAGGTGAATCACAGTATTCAATTCACAGTTCATTGGGCAAAGAAGTTATATGGTCAGGCCTGATGTTAAAGGGGCCAGAAAATATAATTCTCCTCCAAGGAAGATACAGAAAGTATTTTGAACAAAAATATGATCACCTTACCTGTTCAAGAAATTTGCTAATATTTGACCCTGGAATTATTAAGCCATGTTAGTGGTAAAGCCCTTTAGGTATTAATTAGCTTAAGAGATCTGATCCCAATGCAGCCCTAAGTTATTTAAAGCAAGAGTCTGCAAACTTTTCTATAACAAGTTAGATAGTAAATATTATTTATTTGTGTGGGCCATATTAGTCTCTGTTGCAACATTTGCAACTTCTCAGGTTTGCTGATAATACCAGGAAGCAGCCATAGTTATTACAGAAACAGATATATCTATGTTTCAGTAAAACTTTATTAAAAAAAAAAAAAAACATGCTATGGGCTGGATTTGGTTGCTGGTCATGGTTTGCCAACCCCTGATAAAGATTAATTCTAATCTGGTTAGAGTAGAAAATAGAACATCTTGTTGAGATCTGGAGTTTTATGCGTTACTTTTGAAATAAATATTACTAATGGGTAGAAACTGAAATTTTATTTATGGTAGGTCTGACTCTAGAATAATTCAGGCTATATTTATATTAGTAGCTGTTAATTCTGTAAAGAAATATTCTGAGATGCAGAGACATAATTTGTGACATCATTTTCAATATACTTGCTTTCTTAAAATAAGACGTAGGAAAGAAAGCTCTATGAAATTTGCTTGGCTGATGGGAATATGCGAAGAACTGAGAAAACATTGTGAGAGACATAGATTTAAGAAAAGGATGAGAAATTCTGATTTAACTGTAATAAGAAAGAAGAGAGTCATTTCTTGGAAATGGTACTCATTCCACAATCCTTTTGGAAAAGGCACATTACTATTTAACATCTAAATAGATATAATACAAGTATAATCATAATCTAGGATATATTTTTCCCCATAAAACTATTGCCACAAAAATAATGGAAGCTTAAATCTAGTTAAAAGGTGACATTGTCTATGTGCCTTAAACCTTTAGAGGAATTATTACAGGTAGCCATAAAAATAGAAATGTCTAATATAGTTGACAGATTAAAACATAATCATTCAACTGGATTGAGACTTGCTGAAAATATTTAACAAATCATATTGCTCAATTTTGTTTTAAGCATAGAATTGGTACAAAGACTTTTAAATTTCTTCCCCCCAAAATGCAGGCTTAAATACAAAGAAATGTTAATTGATTCATTGAACTTTTGAAGCAACTATTTAACATTTTCAGTAAAACGAAGCCTACCTCTAATCCCAGGTGGCAGCTTTACTAAAGGCATACATTATAATTATGCTTCTGTTTTCATTTCCTCCAGATAATGGAGCCTGGGAAAGCCTGCTTTCTACATCTGGATTTCAAGGCATCATTCAGACAAAGCTTCATTAAACCCCACCAAACACTAAAGGTCACCGTGGTTTTATATGTTTTTGTTGTAGCAACCAAATGTTGCAAAAACTCTATCAGCAGCCAGCAAAATTTAGAAATACCAGAAAATGGCAAGAGGAAGATGGGGTCATAGGTGAGAAGTTCATTTGTTCAACAAATAGAAACACAGATGAATAGAATAGAGTTCTTTCCCTCAAGGAAATCTTTCTGCAGAGAAGACTAAAACTAAATTGACAATTAGAATATTTCATGTAAATGCAAAGTTGATCCATTAAATAGCTGGACTGAGCTGACCCAGGAAATCTTTTTTCCCATTTCAAATATATAGAAGTGCCATTTAAAATATAACAACTGCAAATATAATTATACAGCTGAGCTCAAGATATAAACAAGGGAAAAAAAATCTCTAAATAAAAAGGGAACTCAGTGTTGGAGCAATGAATGGAAAATGAAGCCTGGGGGCTCATGGGCCTTACTGGCTGGTGCCTGGGACTCTATTACCCACTGTAAGAGGAAGAGATTTTGCTGAGATTTAGAAATGAGATATTGCATAAAGCCTGATTCATTCATAAAATACAAACTCTTTACAATCCAGGAAAGCACAAAAACTTGCAGGCTGCCTATAGAAATGAACAGAAAAGATGACCTGAAATAAATCATAATCTTGGGTCTTTTTCCTTCCATGAAATCTGAATTCATACTCCACAATCCATACCTCCAGCTAGTCCACAAAAAAAAGGCCTATTAGAAGCAAGTATTTCTGAAAAGATATTCTTACGATCCAGGAAAAATAGAACTCTCATTGAAAATAGCCCTTGATGCGGATGAACTTATATTTATACAAACCACATATGAAACAAAAATTGGGACTCAGCAAGCACACCAAATAAAACTGGAGGTAATCAACTATTTAAAAGAAAATTTTAAATAAGTAGATTTTATAATAGTCAAATAGGCAAAGGAAATAATCCTATAACTGAAGGAGGAAACAGAACAGGCTCTGTCTTGAAAGCAGTCTCCATCTTGGACCAGACTGTGGACTTTGAGCTATATGCCCAGTATCTATGGAAACAACATACCACCTGGAAAACCAGGCCCCTGGAAGGAAGAGCCCCAGGGCTCTCCTTTGCCTAAAAGAATACCCTAATTATCTGTGTAACCGAATAGAATCATACATTCTATTATGCTTATTGGGGTATGACCACAAACTTACTGATAATTGTCCACTGTTAACTATCTAGGCTTAAGGCATATGAATCAGGGGTTAACTTTGATTGTATCTTTCTTTTTCCTTTGTTCAGACTAGTTTCAGGGAATTTGGGGAGGTGGGTTTGGGCATGTACACGTAGGGTATATAAGGTTTTCACAAAAACTGGTTGGGGTCCTTTGCTAAGAGGAGACTCTGCCTTGGACCCGCTGGTGTAATAAACTGCACTCCACTATCTGCATTGTCCTTCTGAGTGAGTTTGTTTCCCGGAACGTGTGGCTACAGCATAACAACTGTACAATATGATATAGGAAGAGACACTGTTGGAAAGCAAACGTGTAGTCTAAAAAACAAAATAACTTTATTAATATAAAATAATAATGGATTGGTTGATAAGTTGACTGGACATAATTGAAGGGTGAATGTATTAATTGGAAGATGAAGTACAGGAAATCAGGTAGTATCTTATATTATCATATAATTATACAGATGGATAAATACATATAAAAGAGATTTTAAGATATATGGAGGACCAAAAAAAAAAAAAATTTCTAGATGTGCCAAATGAAAAGAAGTAAAGTATAAGTGAGGGTGAACGTAGGACTGAGAAATTTCCCTTATTGATGAAAACCTGAATTTTCAAATTGGCTGAACTCGTTAAGTCTTAAACAGGGTAAGTATAGACATCCACACTTGGTTGGATTATAGTGCAGTCATATAACATTGAAGATGAAAGTAACTGTTTCCTGAAAGGAGAGTTAAATTATTTTTCAAAGAAGTACCAAATGGGCCTACAACAAATATTACATCAAAAATGTCAAACCCAAAACAGAAGAAATAGATCTACCTGGTGTGCTCAGTCACTCAGTCGTGTCTGACTCTTTGTGATCCCATGGACTAGAGCCAGCCAGGCTTCTCTGTCCATGGAATTCTTCAGACAGGAATACTGGAGTGGGTTGCCATTTACATGGGGAAAATAACTGATCAACTGATCGCTTAGAGTTTCAAAGCATGGTAAACTTTACTTAAGAATGAAGGCCAAATAATGGAATTTTCTATCAAAAGCCAAGGAAATTTTCTACTGCTAGATTTTCACTATAAAAATTGAAAAGGATATAGTACTTCAAGAAGGATATTGAAACCAAAAAGAAAGACGAGAGAAACAGCAGATGTGGATCAATCTATATAAGCAGTGATTGTGAATAATAGGACTTAAAAATTTTGGAAAGTATAGGAACTAGTAGAATTGAAATGCTAAACAGTAACAGGGAAGGTCTGCCATTTCCCACTGTTTCCCCATTTCCTTCTGTTTCAGCCATGAAGTGATGGGACTTGTTAAGGGAAGCAAACTGATCGAAACTGCCCACCCTGGCCAGGCACCATAGTAACCATTTGCATGAGTTGTTTTATGACAGGAGATCCTGATAAGGAATACGGAAAAAATAAGCCACCACCAACCTGAAGAGTTCGGGAAAGGTCGAAAGGAGACACCGCTTGTCTGTCCACTTCCCAGAATCCCTCTTGCTAACATCCACCTTGGCTGAGCAATGCATGTGCCACCAGGAAAGACTCTGAATTAGAATGATTGGCCAAAACCACCCGGAAACTAATCTCATCACCATAAAACCCGAGCCATGTGGCAGATCAGTTATCCTGGGTTCCCTTACCCTACTGCTCTCCACCCAGGTGCCCTGTCCCAATAAAATCTCTTGCTTTGTCAGCACATGTGTCTCCTCAGACAATTCATTTCTGAGTGTTAAACAAGAGCCCAGTTTCGGGCCCTGGAAGGAGTCCCCTTTCCTGCAACAGGACTGGGTGCCATGATCTTATTTTTCTGAATGTTGAGCTTTAAGCCAACTTTTTCACTCTCCTCTTTCACTTTCATTAAGAGGCTCTTTAGTTCTTCTTTACTTTCTGCCATAAGGGTGGTGTCATCTGCATATATGAGGTTATTGATATTTCTCCTGGCAATCTTGATTCCAGCTTGTGCTTCATCCAGCCTAGCGTTTCTCATGATGTACTCTGCATATAAGTTAGATAAGCAGGGTGACAATATACAGCCTTGACGTACTCCTTTCCCAATTTGGATCCAGTCTGTTGTTCCATGTTGAATTCTAACTGTTGCTTCCTGACCTGCATACAGATTTCTCAAGAGGCAGGTCAGGTGGTCTGGTATTCCCATATCTTTCAGAATTTTCCACATCAGAATTTTCAGATGGTGACTGTAGCCATGAAATTAAAAGAAGCTTATTCGTTGGAAGAGAAGTTATGACCAAGCTAGATAGCATATTAAAAAGCAGAGACATTACTTGGCCAACAAAGGTCCATCTAGTCAAGGCTATGGTTTTTCCAGTGGTCATGTATGGATGTGAGAGTTGGACTGTGAAGAAAGCTGAGCACCGAAGAATTGATGCTTTTGAACTGTGGTGATGTTTTGAACTGAGAAGACTCTTGACAGTCCCTTGAACTGCAAGGAGGTCCAACCAGTCCATTCCAAAGGAGATCACTCTTGGGTGTTCTTTGGAAGGACTGATGCTAAAATTAAAACTCCAATACTTTGGCCACCTGATACGAAGAATTGACTTATTTGAAAAGAGCCTGATGCTGGGAAAGATTGAAGGTGTGAGGACAAGGGGACAACCAGAGGATGAGATGGTTGGATGGCATCAGCAACTCAATGGAGATGAGTTTCAGTAAACTCCAGGAGTTGCTGATGGACAGCGAGGCCTGGCATGCTGCAGTCCATGGGGTCACAAAGAGTTGGATATGACTGAGCAACTGAGCAGAACTGATTGGACAGGGAAGGTGATAGCTGGGGTGATAGAATCTTAAACAATTCTAATGTTCTGTTAAATGAAGAGGGCTAGGGAGGTAGATAAACGTTTCACTATTTTGAGTATTTATGTTACATGTTTAAGTATTGCTACTAAAATCAAAGAGATATCATGTACATCTTTCTAACAGAGGGGAAATTGAGACAGTCACTTCCTAAGCAGGTTATTAAGAGGACTGGGGCTCTCAAGGAGGAGATAGGGGTCTGGAATTCTCAAGGAGGAGGACAAATGTCTTTTGTGTGTGTGTGTGTGTGTGTGTGTGTGTGTGTGTGTGTGTGTTTTCTCTACATTCCTTAGTCTTCAGTTCAGTTCAGTTCAGTCACTCAGTCATGTACAACTCTTTGCGACCCCATGAATCGCAGCACACCAGGCCTCCCTGTCCATCACCAACTCCCAGAGTTCACTCAGACTCACGTCCATCAAGTCAGTGATGCCATCCAGCCATCTCATCCTCTGTCGTCCCCTTCTCCTCCTGCCCCCAATCCCTCCCAGCATCAGAATCTTTTCCAATGAGTCAACTCTTCACATGAGGTGGCTAAAGTACTGGAGTTTCAGCTTCAGCATCAGTCCTTCCAAAGAACACCCAGGACTGATCTCCTTCAGAATGGACTGGTTGGATCTCCTTGCAGTCCAAGGGATTCCCAAGAGTCTTCTCCAACACCATGGTTCAAAAGCATCAATTCTTTGGTACTCAGCTTTCTTCACAGTCCAACTCTCACATCCATACATGACCACTGGAAAAACCATAGCCTTGACTAGATGGACCTTTGTTGGCAAAGTAACGTCTCTGCTTTTCAATATGCTATCTAGGTTGGTCATAACTTTTCTTCCAAGGAGTAAGTGTCTTTTAATTTCATGGCTGCAGTCACCATCCTTAGTCTTAGTCACATAAAATATTTTTTTTTTTAAAGTCCAGACTGAACTGATGATTACACAACAAATAACTCAGTTTAAACTCTGTACTAATTCAATCCTAAAGGAGATCAATCCTGAGTGTTCATTGGTAGGACTGATGTTGAAACTGAAACTCCAATACTTTGTCCACCTAATGCGAAGAGCTAACTCATTTGAAAAGACCTTGATGCTGGGAAAGATTGAGGGCAGGAGGAGAAGGGGACGACAGAGCATGAGATGGTTGGATGGCATCACTGACTCAATGGACATGGGTTTGGGTGGACTCTGGGAGTTGGTGATGGATGGGGAGGCCTGGTGTGCTGCGGTTCATGGGGTCGCAAAGAGTTGGACACAACTGAGCAACTGAACTGAACTGAACGATTATATAACAACAATGTATCCTGCTTGAGGACAGTTTCTCCTTCCTGAAAACCTTCTGACTAATACTGTCATCTTAAAATATAAATTGTGGGAGTGAGTCTGGTAAAATTTTTATAACCTTGAGATATTCTTTTGATTTATTTAATAACTAATTTAAAAAGCATATAGCTCCCTTGCTAAAGACTAGCAAGTGGGGCACTCTCTATCCCCCTTCTGATGTCCATGTCATAAGCTTTCTCTGTCCCTTTTCGTACTATAATAAAACTCTGCTATGCAAAAGCTCTTGAGTGATCAAGTCTGGTCCATTGTCCCAAAGCTAAATCATCTTTGGAGATCAAGAATCTGACACCTTTCACTGTAAGCTATCAATATGAAGCCAAACAATATTTAGCCAATTCAATAAAGGGCAGAAAAACAAAATAAGCAGTTAAAAAAAAACACAAAAAGATGATATAAATAACTCTTACCTGGTAACTCAGCTGGTAAAGAATCCGCCTCAGTGCAAGAGACCCTGGTTTGATTCCTGGTCAGGAAGACCATTGGAGAAGGGATAGGCTACCTATTCCAGTATTCTTGGGGTTGCCTGGTGGCTCAGCTGGTAAAGAATCTGCCTGCAATGTTGGAGACCTGGGTTTGATCCCTGGGTTGAGAATATCCCTTGGAAAAGGGAACATCCTTTGGAAAAGGGATTGCTAGCCACTCCAGTATTCTGGTCTGGAGAATTCCATGGAGTCTTCCAGAGTAGGGCAAGACTGAGTGACTTTCACTTATTTTTGGCTTCCGCAGTGGCTCAGCGGTAAAGAATCTACCTGCAATGCAGGAGACCCAGGTTCCATCCATGGGTTGGGGAGATCCCCTGGAGAAGGGAATGGCAACCCACTGCAGTATTCTTTCCTGGAGAATCCCATGGACAGAGGAGCCTGGCAGGCTATAGTCCATGGGGTCACAAAGAGTCAGATACGATTGACCATGCAGGTATATACTGCTAGTCACAGAAGAAAATAGTTACTAAACTCATCCATTTTGTCAGGATCTAAAACATGGGATGCTTTAGCTGAGTGCTGAAAAATTGATGTTTTTGAACTGTGGTGTTGGGAAAGATTCTTGAGAGTCACTTGGACTGCAAGGAGATCAAACCAGTCCATTCTAAAGGAGATCAGTCCTGGGTGTTCATTGGAAGGACTGATGTTGAAGCTGAAACTCCAATACTTTGGTCACCTGATGCGAAGAACTGACTCATTGGAAAAGACTGATGCTGGGGAAGATTGAAGGCAGGAGAAGAAGGGGACGACAGAGCATGAGATGGTTTGATTGCATCACCCACTCGATGGATATGAGTTTCAGCAAGTTCTGGGAGTTGATGATGGACAGGGAAGCCTAGTGTGCTGCAGTCCATGGGGCCGCAAAGAGTCAGACATGACTAAGCAACTGAACTGAAAAAAATTGGAAAAATAAAATCCTGATGTGATATTCAAAGGAGTTATATATACAGTAAAAGCAACTTTGAAGAAAGCTGAGCACTGAAGAATCGATGCTTTTGAACTGTGGTGTTGGAGAAGACTCTTGAGAGTCCATTGGACTGCAAGGAGATCCAACCAGTCCATTCTAAAGGAGATCAGCCCTGGGATTTCTTTGGAGGGAATGATGCTAAAGCTGAAACTCCAGTACTTTGGCCACCTCATGCGAAGAGTTGACTCATTGGAAAAGACTCTGATGCTGGGAAGGATTGGGGGCAGGAGGAGAAGGGGATGACAGAGGATGAGATGGCTGGATGGCATCATGACTCGATGGACGTGAGTCTGAGTGAACTCTGGGAGTTGGTGATGGACAGAGAGGCCTGGCTTGCTGTGATTCATGGGGTCGCAAAGAGTCGGACACGACTGAGTGACTGAACTGAACTGAACGGAACTTTGAAATATTATTATAATGAAAATAAGCACATTTGCACTTTTAGACAATTTGAAATGTGTTCATTACACTGCTGCTTGAAATAATAAAATATTTTAAAACACAGTAATGTGTCAATGGGGGACTTGATAAATATAAATATTTTTATTTTTTAATTTATATTTTCCCATTATGTTTTTCTAAGCAATTATTTCTGGTACATGTGAATATAATTTTTTTTGATATTTAGTTTGTAATCATTTATATTCTTATATCTTCCTAATCATCTAATGATATTTGTACATTAATTTTGTACATTAGTTTCTTCTTTCAGCTGATGGAAAAAAGTTAATTTTATTATACTGTGATGCTAGACCACCAGAGAAATACTAAATCACATGGTGAAAATACTGTATATGAGTTTTTCTCCTGAAGTCAATGGAATTTCATTCATATTTCACTATTAGATATGGCATGGTTTGTTAGTATGATATAGTTTTTATCATGTTAGGGTTGACTTTTTAGTTCTTAGCTTGTATAGCTTTTCATCAGAAAGATGTAGAATTTTATTAAAATCTATCATATCTAGTGAGATGTTCAGATTTTCTTTTTCTTTTTTGCCTTACCGAAAAGAATATCATTAACAGTTTCTTGTCATCAACAATTCTTACATTTTTAGGTTAAGCCACAGCTGGTTATACTGTGTATTTTATGTCATAGTGACTATTTTGATTGGTATTTTATTTGGAACTATTGGATTTATGTTTTTAAGTGAAGTTATTTTGCAGTTTTCTTGAAAATTGTAATTTATCTTGAAAAAAATTTTCTATCATCTCTGAGTTCAATTAAAAGAGAGGCCATACAGTTTATTTCTCATTTGCTTAACATTTAACATGTAAGCTTAACTCAGTGTGGCCATGCAGCAGAAAATCAATATTTGTTAAATGGATATGGCAATCTGACTTTTATCACCAGTGTTTTGCCTAAACTAAATTTTTGTTTATTTGCTTTGTTTTTTAATTTCTTATTCTCAGTCTTTCCTATTCTAGCTCCTTCAGTGGCCAGGTGATTATCAAAAATCTCTTATCCTAAAGGAAATCACCCTAAATTCTTTATACCTTGTAGTTAGAAAACAGCTCTGTAGGAAGATTCCCCTTTTATTGATTTAAAAAAATAACAGTTGATGAGAAGTTAATCAATTAAATTATTCCTGATTGTGCTTATTTGCTTTTAGAGATGAAAGGAATGGAATCTCTCATCTTTTAAGGAGTAAAATTTAATTTTGAGATATTCCTTTTTCTAAGGAGCACTTATAGATAGTAACTGTCTTAATTCTCTGAAAATGGCAATAACCTCTGAGTCAGTATTATATTGGATCATAGGGAATAAAAAGAGATAAATTGTTCACCATTTGTAGGCAATTTAATTCCGTGCCTCCCTGACCTGGAAGTATTGAGGGGGTGGGGCAGGTACTCTGAGATAGTCTGGTGAACATGAACTTTCAGGTCATACTCTGACTTTATGAGAAAATGTTGGTCTGAACTACCTATGTGGAACTTCTGGAAAATGCCTTTCCAGACCTTAGGAGGTGATGACTCCTGGATAACAAGAGCAGGACCTGAATCAGCTCTCTCTCCCCTTACACTGTGGGGCCTTGTCCATTTTCTCTACCTGCCCCTCCTCATCAGAGGTCCACTACTGTCTCTGAAGACTGCAGGTGTTTTGCCATTAAGTAAAACTTTTTGAATCAGTAGATACAAGTTGCTGAAACTCTCTAGACCTTTGTGTATGCTAAACTGCTTCACTCCGGTCTGACTCTTTGTGACCCGATGGACTGTAGCCTGCAAATCTCTGTTCATGGGATTTTCTGGGCAAGAATACTGGAGTGGGTTGCCATGCCCTTCCCAGGGATCAAACCCACATCTCCTCTGGCTCCTGCATTGCAGGCTGATTCAAGTGAAAATACATAATTCAGAAGGTTGGTGCAAGAGTGTTCAACCTTATGAGGGATTCCCTCTGGCTCCTAGCATAGAACAGGGTCTACAACAAGGTAGACACTTGTTAGTTTGCTCCAATGTTTCATGGTTGTATTAGGCTTCACTCAGTCATGCCCTACTTTCTGCGACCCCAAGGACTGCAGTCCACCAGACTCTGGGATTCTCCAAGCAAGAATACTGGAACATTATCCTCCTTTTATTCTTTAATTATTTTAAAATAAGCAATACAAAATATGCATTTTTATATTGAGAAATGCAGTCTCTCGCATGTAGTTTTTCAGTTCCCACTTGGCTGCATAAGAACAAGCCTGGGGCCTGAAACAAAGAGATCAGGAACCCTCACAGCCTGTGCTGGGCTAATCACCTTGTACAGTAATATCTTTCTGTTTCAGACTCAATGTCCACGCCTAGTTCACGTTAAGGGTGGGTGTCATATAGCACCTGGCCAACCCCACTTTAGTATCTTTCTCTTGCGGGGAGGAAGTGGGATCCTCCATCCTGGGGCATAAGAGATTGCTTGCAGGCTGATGGCTCTGTGTCAGCTGCTGGGAGGCACCTGTTAGCCACGGGGACTGTCACTCCCACTGAAGCTGATCTTGCTCTGTCTCTTTTCCGTGTGAATAAAGTATTGGCCCGTCCAGTGCCTGGCTGAGCTGTGTTTTCCTCGATGACTCCAAAATCGAGATGCAGTAGACATCTAGTGGAAGAACATTCCAAACAAAGGAGTAGTAAGGAGGCAAGGGAGATTGGAACAGCATGAGGAAAAGGCGGAGGGGTAGAGATAAAAAGTAGTCTAGACAAGTAATTGGGATACTGTAACATTTACAGGCTCATAGAGTATAAATATGACTTCACCTTTTATTCTCTGTATGATGAGAAGCAAATAGGGTGTTATGAGCATGAAATCTAAATGTTCAGATTTGCATCTTAAAACGATGTTCGGCTACAGTGTGGGGATAGAGTACAGAGATATAAGAGAAGAAGCATAAAGATGGGGTTTGGTTTTCCTCGAAGAGATGACCCTTTCTCTCAAAAGCGTTCAGTTATTTGTGTTTTTCTCACCAAGTTAACAAAGTAAAATTTTAATAAATCTGAACTTGATTCTATTGATACAAGATTGAATATCTAGGAGTATTCTGGTTACCATATGGTTTGAATTGGGTCATGTTTGACCTCATTCTTAGCTTTAAACTTCTTTACCACTGAGCATTTTTTTCTTCTTTATGAACAGTAGAATCAGCATGAAAAATATTTTTTAAATGTATTAGTATCTATTTATTAATGAATATGGAATAAATTGACATATCTGCAACTTTGGGTCTTTCTATCAAGAAATCTTTATGTCAGTTCAGTTCAGTTGCTCAGATGTGTCTGACTCTTTGCGACCCCATGAATCGCAGCACGCCAGGCCTCCCCGTCCATCACCAACTCCCAGAGTTAACTCAAAATCACGTCCATCGAGTAGGTGATGACATCTAGCCATCTCATCCTCTGTCATCCCCTTCTCCTCCTGCCTCCAATCCCTCCCAGCATCAGAGTCTTTTCCAGTGAGTCAACTCTTCACATGAGGTGGCCAAAGTACTGGAGTTTCAGCTTTAGCATCATTCCTTCCAAAGAAATCCCAGGGTTGATCTCCTTCAGAATGGACTGGTTGGATCTCCTTGCAGTCCAAGGGACTTTTAAGAGTCTCCTCCAACACCACCATTCAAAAGCATCAATTCTTTGGCGCTCAGCTTTCTTCACAGTCTAACTCTCACATCTATACCTGACCACTGGAAAAAACATAGTCTTGACTAGACGGACCTTTGTTGGCAAAGTAATGTCTCTGCTTTTGAATATGCTATCTAGGTTGGTCATAACTTTCCTTCCAAGGAGTAAGCATCTTTTAATTTCATGGCTGCAGTCACCATCTGCAGTGATTTTGGAGCCCCAAAAAATAAAGTCTAACACTATTTCCACTGTTTCCCCATCTATTTCCCATGAAGTGATGGGACCAGATGCCATAATCTTCATTTTCTGAATGTTGACTTTTAAGCCAACTTTTTCACTCTCCTCTTTCACCTTCATCAAGAGGCCTTTTAGTTCCTCTTCACTTTCTGCCATAAGGGTGGTGTCATCTGCATATCTGAGGTTATTGATATTTCTTCCGACAATCTTGATTACAGCTTGTGCTTCTTCCAGCCCAGCATTTCTCATGATGTACTCCGCATATAAGTTAAATAAGCAGGGTGACAATATGCAGCCTTGACGTACTCCTTTTCCTATTTGGAACCAGTCTGTTGTTCCATGTCCAGTTCTAACTGTTGCTTCCTGACCTGCATACAGGTTTCTCAAGAGGCAGGTCAGGTGGTCTGGTATTCCCATCTCTTTCAGAATTTTCCACAGTTTCTTGTGATCCACACAGTCAAAGGCTTTGGCATAGTCAATAAAGCAGAAATAGATGTTTTTCTGGAACTCTCTTGCTTTTTTGATGATCCAGTGGATGTTGGCAATTTGATCTCTGGTTCCTCTGCCTTTTCTAAAACCAGCTTGAACATCAGGAAGTTCATGGTTCACATATTGCTGAAGACTGGCTTGGAGAATTTTGAGCATTACTTTACTAGCATGTGAGATGAGTGCAATTGTGTGGTAGTTTGAGCATTCTTTGGCATTGCTTTTCTTTGGGATTGGAATGAAAACTGACCTTTTCCAGTCCTGTGGCCACTGCTGAGTTTTCCAAATGTGCTGGCATATTGATTACAGCACTTTCAAAGCATCATCTTCCAGGATTGGAAATAGCTCAACTGGAATTCCATCACCTCCACTAGCTTTGTTTGTAATGGTGCTTTCTAAGGCCCACTTGACTTCACATTCCAGGATGTCTGGCTCTAGGTGTGTGATCACACCATCATGATTATCTTGGTTGTGAAGATTTTTTGTACAGTTTTTCTGTGTATTCTTGCCACCTCTTCTTAATATATTCTGCTTCTGTTAGGTCCATACCATTTCTGTCCTTTATCGAGCCCATCTTTGCATGAAATATTCCCTTGGTATCTCTAATTTTCTTGAAGAGATCTCTAGTCTTTCCCATTCTGCTGTTTTCCTTTATTTCTTTGCATTGATCGCTGAGGAAGGCTTTCTTATCTCTTCTTGCTATTCTTTGGAACTCTGCATTCAGATGCTTATATTTTTCCTTTTCTTCTTTTCTTCTCTTCTTTTCACAGCTATTTGTAAGGCCTCCCCAGACAGCCATTTTGCTTTTTTGCATTTCTTTTCCATGGGGATGGTGTTGATCCCTGTCTCCTGTACAATGTCATGAACCTCCATCCATAGTTCATCAGGCACTCTATCAGATCTAGGCCCTTAAATCTATTTCTCACTTCCACTGTATAATCATAAGGGATTTGATTTAGGTCAACCTGAATGGTCTAGTGGTTTTCCCTACTTTCTTCAATTTAAGTCTGAATTTGGCAACGAGGAGTTCATGATCTGAGCCACAGTCAGCTCCTGATCTTGTTTTTGCTGACTGTATAGAGCTTCTCCATTTTTGGCTGCGAAGAATATAATCAATCTGATTTCGGTGTTGACCATCTGGTGATGTCCATGTGTAGAGTCTTCTCTTGTGTTGTTGGAAGAGGGTGTTTGCTATGACCAGTGTGTTCTCTTGGCAAAACTCTATTAGCCTTTCCCCTGCTTCATTCCGTATTCCAAGGCAAAATTTGCCTGTTACACCAGGTGTTTCTTGACTTCCTACTTTTTCATTCCAGCCTCCTATAATGAAAAGGACACCATTTTTGTGTGTTAGTTCTAAAAGGTCTTGTAGATCTTCATAGAACCATTCAACTTCAGCTTCTTCAGTGTTACTGGTTGGGGCATAACCTTGGATTACTGTGATATTGAATGGTTTGGCTTGGAAACAAATGGAGATCACTCTGTCGTTTTTGAGATTGCATCCAAGTACTGCATTTCGGACTCTTTTGTTGACCATAATGGCTACTCCATTTCTTCTAAGGGATCCCTGCCTGCAGTAGTAGATATAATGGTCATCTGAGTGAAATTCACCCATTCCAGTCCATTTTAGTTCGCTGATTCCTAGAATGTTGACATTCACTCTTGCCATCTCTTGTTAGACCACTTCCAATTTGCCTTGATTCATGGACCTGACATTCCAGGTTCCTATGCAATATTGCTCTTTACAGCATCCAGTCTTGCTTCTATCACCAGTCACATCCACAAGTGGGTATTGTTTTTGCTTTGGCTCCATCCCTTCATTCTTTGGAATTATTTCTCCACTGATCTCCAGTAGCATATTGGGCACCTACTGACCTGGGGAGTTCCTCCTTCAGTATCCTATCATTTTACCTTTTCATACTGTTCATGGGGTTCTCAAGGCAAGAATACTGAATTGGTTTGCCATTCCCTCTTCCACTGGACCACATTCTGTCGGACCTCTCCACCATGACCTGCCTGTCTTGGGTGGCCCCACACAGCATGGCTTAGTTTCATTGAGTTAGACAAGGCTGTGTTCCATGTGATCAGATTGGCTGGTTTTCTGTAATTATGGTTTCAGTGCGTCTGCTCTCTGATGCCCTCTTGCAACACCTATTGTCTTACTTGGGTTTCTCTTACATTGGACGTGGGGTATATCTTCACGGCTGCTCCAGCAAAGCGTAGCTGCTGCTTCTTACCTTGGATGAGGGGTATCTCCTTACCGCCGCCATCCCTGACCTCGGATGTGGGGTAGCTCCCCTTGGCTGCCGCCCCTGACCTTGTGTGAGGGGTAGCCTAATGTAGGTCTTTATAAATGTCTGTATCACTTTGACAGAGATTTAGTGCTCTTCTTGTTAGTGTGTTTCTGGGAAGTAAATAGCTTTTTGTAACATTTGTAGATTTTTCTAAATTATACCTTTCAAATTATTACCAGTCTAACTGTAAAAATATTTAATATTATTTTTGTATTCAGATACTGAATTCAATTATATTAAGTTTAATTTTATTGGTTGATTCTTCAGAATTTTTATGTAACATTGTTTTTAATTAGTTACTGCTTTGAATATTCTTTTTTAACCTTTTACCTCCTGTTTCTTTTCTTATTTTTAATGTATTTTGTAGGACTTTCAATAAAATTAAAAAAAAAAAATAGACATTGAATATCTTGCCTTCCCCACTAATATAGTGGAAACTGTATTTTACAATTAAATGCACTTTAAGCTATAATTTAGAGAATACTTACTAATTTTCTCATTTAATCTTTATAACAAATTAATGACACTTTACCATTTGTATACTTGCTTTTATATGAGGAACTGAGGTCTAGAGTAAATAATTAACTTGCCTAAAGGACATAATTAATAGATAATGGAATCCAGAATTTAGGGAGTCTAGCTTATGTAACCAGAGAAGGCAATGGCACCCACTCCAGTACTCTTGCCTGGAAAATCCCATGGACGGAGGAGCCTGGTAGGCTGCAGTCCATGGGGTTGCGAAGAGTCGGACACGACTGAGCGACTTCACTTTCACTTTTCACTTTCATGCATTGGAGAAGGAAATGGCAACCCATTCCAGTGTTCTTGCCTGGAGAATCCCAGGGACGGGGGAGCCTGGTGGGCTGCCGTCTATGGGGTCGCACAGAGTCAGCCACGACTGAAGTGACTTAGCATTGCATAGCTTATGTAACTGGTGAGAAGTTTTTTCAGGTAAGAAAATTTTCTTATGAACAGAGGGTTTTATTAAGTATGAATATTGTGTTGTTTTTAGCACTCTACTGAAATAATCACATAGTTGTTCACCCTTAATCTTTTAATATACTGAATTACATTAATAGATTTCCTTATCTTAATCCATTTACACATTACATTCCTAAGATACACCTTGTTGATAATGACAAACTGATGTATTTGATTTGGTAATATTTTATCTATAATGTTTCATATAGATATACAAGTGAATTTGGCATTTTTATTGTATTTTACTAGTTGAGATGAATATTAAGATTAGGATTACAAGCTTTTAAAATAGAGTTGAAAGATTTCCATGTTTTGTAATAATAAAAATATGAAACATCAGAAACATAGCTAAAATTTTGAGACTATGGCAGAGCTTCACATGTGAACCCTCATTGAATTGTTAACAATAAGTCCTATGGAACAATAATATAATTATCCATTTATTAATAGAAAACAACAGAAAGGATGTTAAGTAACTTGGAAAGTGTCACACAATTAGGAAATGACACAATCATGATTAGAACAATTGAGTTTTTGTCTGCAGTGTCTTAATTTACACTTTATCCTTTCAAATGGTGGTTTAGCTGATTAAAGAATTTAAATTTGGCAGTTCTTCTCTTAGCACTTTGAGGATATTATTCCTTTAGGAGCTAGAATCTACTGTGCTGTTAAGTCAGATCTGTGTCAATTTGTCTATAGGCCTTTGAAGATCTCTTTTCCAAACTCTCTTGAAACTACTAAATGTTCCTGCTGATCTGTGACAGTTTTTACAATTTTTTACAATAGGCCCATGTGTGTAGATTGAGATGGCAACTTGGGTGTTTTAATCAGAGGATTTTTTATTTAATATTCTCATTTATTCATTTAACAGATATTTAATTTAGCAAAACCTGTGTTGTCAGAGTGTGCCTGGCATGTTTGAATGACACCAAGGAAGCCATGTCTGTATAGATGTAAACAAACAGGATAGAAGCAGGAGAAGCAGTCAGAAAGATATCATGGGTCTAATGGTGCAGAACTCTGGAGGCCACTTAAGAGCTCTGGAGTTTAATCTATGTGAGGTGGTTGTCCACTGGGATTTTTAGCAGAAAAATTTCTTGCTTAGATTTATGTTTTCTCAGAATCATCCTGGCTACTCTATTGTAAATAAATTCTAAAAGGGCCGGTACACTGGCATGACCCAGAGGGATAGTACGGGGAGGGAGGTGGGAGGGGGGTTCAGGGTGGGGAACACGTGTATACCTGTGGTGGATTCATGTTGATGTATGGCAAAACCAATACAATATTGTAAAGTGATTAACCTCCAATTAAAATAAATAAATTTATATTAAAAAAAGAAAAAACAGAAACGTGTGGAGCAGAACCACAGGAAACTGACTGTAAAGTTATGGTCTGTTTTAGATTAAAGATGATAAGAACAAGGAACAGGTGGTCGCAATGGAGGTTATTATAAGTAGTAAGATTTTGTACATACTTTGAAGGAAGAGCCAAGTGAATCTGCAAGTGAATGAGATATGAGTTAAAAGAAGAAAGAGAAAATCAAGGAAAGTTATGGTCTTAGCCACTGGAATGATTGAGACATGTAAAAAAAATCTAGAAAAGATGTTAGGAGAAGCAGGTTTCAGAGAACATAACAAGAGATCAGTTTTTGATGCCTTAGGTTTGAAACGGTTATTAGATCGCTGCATAGAGAAGGCAGTTGGAAATCTCTGAAATCTCTTGAGTCTGCGGTTCAGGAGATAAATCTGAGCTGTAGATAGGATTCTGAGACCAGTCAGGTTACATGGTATCTAAAGCCAAGCAACTGATGAGATCTCCAACAGAGAAACTGGGTCTAAACAGAAAGGAGTGGAGAGAAAAAGATAACACCACCAACAAAAGCAGGAGCAAGGATTGAGCCCTGTGGCACTCTAACACAAAGAGTTAAAAAGATTATCAGTCTCCTTGAAAAGGGTAAGTTGATAATTTAGGAGGAAAATCAGAAGAGTCTGGTATCTGAAAAATTAATTGAAAGCATTTTAGATGAAGAATTCAAATGCTATTAATATGTCAAAACTTAAGAGAGTTATGTGGAAGAAGATGTAGCTGGAACTGGTTTAAGAGAGAATTGAAGGGCAGAATTGAAAGACAAGTGTTTCAGGGAATTTTGTTATAAAGGGGAAAAGAACTATGAACTGGTAGCTAGAGGGCATTAAAGACAGTAGATAGGTGAAATGAAATGAACAATTTCATTTATTGATGAGAATAAGCCAGTAGAGAGGGAGGAGCTGGTAAAAGACGATAGGGGAAAATTGCTAGTGTGATGTCTCTGATTACCATTCAAGGGACTGAAAGCTAGTACATGAGAAGAAGGCTGCATCTTCGTTAGAAGCATGAAGAATTCATCTGAAATAACAGGAAAGAAGGCAACATGCATGGATGTATATATTGCTTAGTGCAAATGTGGCAACTTGTGAAGTTCTCTACTAATTAATTCAGGTTTTCAATTACATGAGAAATAAAAACAATTGAGTAAAATTAAGGATAGTGGAGGAGGTATTGCAGGCTTGAAGAAAAGGAAAGTGACTAAAATAATTATTTAGGAGATTGGGAGAGTTAATGGACTAGAGAAATACATTGTGATGATTTTATATATAAAGAGCTCTTATAAATGAACAAGAAATAGATGAACATGCTAATAAAACTGTAAGAAAGAATTGGTATCTACAATTTATAAACACATACATGAAAACATATATGGCCAATAATTAAATGAAGTAATTGTTTACCTCAATCCTAATGTAGAAAATGAAAAACTAAAATACTGGTTTATCTATATTATTTCTGAACATTGGAAAAAAATAAACATTGAAGAAAGGAAAGTGGATAAGTAAATCATTGTGAAAGGAAAATTATAGTCATCTAGTAGTGTCATTAATTGTAGATGAATATTTAAGTTTATGAGACACATAAGTGAATTCACAATTCTCATTATACTAGTTTCTTTTTAAAATGCATTGCAAGATAAGGTGATGGCACCCCACTCCATACTCTAGCCTGGAAAATCCCATGGACAGAGGAGCCTGGTGGGCTGCAGTTCATGGGGTTGCGAAGAGTTGGACAGGGCTGAGCGACTTCACTTTCACTTTTCACTTTCACGCATTGGAGAAGGAAATGGCAACCCTCTCCAGTGTTCTTGCCTGGAGAATCCCAGGGACAGGGGAGCCTGGTGGGCTGCCGTCCATGGGGTCACACAGAGTCGGACACGACTGAAGTGACTTAGCTGCATCAGGGTCCATTCATTTGTTTTAACACTGATGAAGTTTTCCTTGATTGCTTTTGCTCATTTCTGTTTTGGGCAGAGAGTGGCAATCATTTGGAAACTGGTAATCCCAGTGCCATATTTCTGAGAAGGTTAACTCACTGATTGTTTCTGATAGATCTGTGGCCTGGCTTGATTTTCAGTTTAGAAAGATTACTGGAGTACCACAAGCGGTGTGGTTAAGACAGAGAAAAATGGAACATGTGAAGACCAACCAGAGACGACTTCAGGAACCATTGAGGAGATAATGAGGATAGAGCTGTGAGCAGTGGAATAGAGAGTAAAGAACAGAGTGGAGGTTCCAGATGCAGTGTATGATGGGAAAGCCCCTGATATTGACATAGAAACTACATACCAAGAAGAACATTCGGAGAAACCTACAAAGGCAGGCATAAGCATGAAGTAGAACCAATTCCTTCCCTACTGGAGCAGTGGGGACGGCGAGCTCATCTCTGCTTTGCACAGCAGCTTTACTCTTATAACTTAAAATTATAGAATTATTTTTGTCTTCAGTTACTCTGTCTGTGTTTAATTATACACCCCTGTCAGGATAGGAAAATCGCAGCTATTTTGAGGACATGGTACCTTTTCAGACTCTGTATCCCCTCTGCGTGTAATACTGAAGTTAAAAAAGAGGAATGGGAAACAGAAGAGGCGCAGGTGGTTGTGTTTATGGGCTTCAGGGAGATATGATTACCTCACTCCACTGATTGCTACCTGAAGGAAGGCAGATTACAATTAAGACTGTCAGGTAAAGCACACAATTAAAGTTCATTGCAAATACTGTCGACAAACTGGTATTAGCTGGGAAATGTACTCCTGCAAACAGATGTACCCTGAAAACAGAAAGGGAATGTTTCCTTCTAGAACAAATCGACTTTTATCAGATCTGACAACTTGCACTTGAGCTCTGGGGTCCTGAGCTAGAAAGAGCTTCTTATTTGATTTAAGCAATTGGCACATAGCATGAAGGTTGGAAATGAGTTGACTCATTAACGTATTTTGCTTAGTAGAAAACGCTTACCTCACCACTTTTTTGCTCTTCGCCTTCCAGATTTGTTTAAGAGCTAGAAATATTGCATTATACTCTGTTATTAAGGGGTGGAGTTGTGGTTCTGGAATGGGAATATTCTTTTTAGAAAATGTCAGAAAAAGCCATACCTCTCTATTTTGGAAATTGGCTTTGAGTCAGATGGTGTGTTTATACCTGCCCTATGTGTTATCAGTCTTTGTAAGCATCTACCTTGCATTTATATGACACTAATGAGAAAGAGTTCCCATAGACAGACAGCAATTCTGCTGTTTGATTTTACTCCATAAGTAACTGTATATATCATTTCCTCTTAATAAAGTGGAGAATTCCCTCAGCTCACACACATCACAGGCATTAGTGGTAATGGGAGTAATGCATGGGGATTGTGTGGAAACTACAGCTCCTACTCTTAAGGTTTCGCTCTGTGTTTGCCTGACTCCTGATATGTTTCACGTGGTTATTAATGGAAGCAGTTGATCTGGGGAATGGCTGTCACATAACTATTCCAGCCTAGGGAAAAGGGTTTGCCTTTCTTCTTAACACTGGGACAAATAGGGTAGACTAAACCGTTTTCTATAAGAGAAGCTGTTTTGGACTGCCACCAGAATCTCAGGAAAAGATTTTAAAAAGGGGGAGGGGAGAAATGCATCATATTCTGCTTTGGGATGAGAAAGGGCTTTATGCCACAGTCAATGTCTTCTCTGATTCCTCAGGACATATCACTTCCCCGGGAAAATTAACCCCTCCAAATACATCTCAATGGCTTCTTTATTAAATAGAGTTAGGATTAAAGGAGGTCATACATATAAAGCACAGGTTCAATCCCTGGGTCGGGAAGATCCCCTGGAGGAGGGCATGGCAACCCACTCCAGTATTCTTGCCTGAAGAATCCCCATGGACAGAAAAGCCTCATGGGCAACAGTCCATGGGGTCACAAAGAGTCAGATACAACTGAGCAGCTCTCACTTACACACACAAACCCTCAAAGAATAGTCATTTTCCCTTTCCTTCCCTTAGAATCCTTAGTGTCCAAAGTGTACGATCAATGGTCCCGTGTATGATACAAGCTCACTCCTTCTTGAGTCCTCTTCACTGTAAGTTATAGTGTCCAGGGGACAGCCAATGTACAGCCTCAGATGCGTCTAGCTCTTCTACTGACCATCAGTGGTGCTACTACAGTGTGTCCTGTGGAATTCAGAAAGTGCATCAATTTTCTGCTACATTGCTTCTAATACATGTTTATAGTTGAAGTATCAATTACATACAACAAAGTATGAACACCACGTAAAGTTCAGTGAACAGCTTGATATATATATGAGTGTACATTCTTATAACTACCCTCACCTCATTTTAACAAACATTATTTCTACTTCTTTTGGAGAAATCTCTAAGAGCACCCACCACTTCCTTCAGTATATAAAAACATGACATTCCAGCTGATCTCTTTTGAGGTGCTTTGAAGTTATTTTTGTTCTTCGTAACCAAGATGTCCTAGGCTTTTAGTCTTCTGTTACCTGACAGTCGCCAAGCATTTGTATGGCAGTAGTAAAGACAGTGAGACCCTCAGAAACATGAGAAATGGTACCTGTTGTACTTTACTCACAATAGTACAGGAAACGGAAGGTGAAATGAGACTAACATTTAATTAGTGCGTACTCTGGGGCCAAGGGATTGTGCCAGGTGATTTGTGGAGGTGTAGCCATTAATCTTCCAAGCATTGTCTATGTAAAGTCACACTTGATGCTCTCTTGAATATTCATCATTTCTCTTACCCACTTCTTCTAAATGCCTTTGCCGTTATTGTCTCTGAGTGGCGGTGGTGATGGTGGTAGCGGTTTAGTCTCTGAGTTGTGTCCTACTCTTGTGACCTCATGGACTGTAGCCCACCAGGCTTCTCTGTCTTGGGATTTCCAGGCAAGAGTAGTGGAGAGGTTGCCATTTCCTTTTCCAGGGGATCTTCCCAACCCCTGGTTCGAATTTGGGTCTCCTGCATTACAGGTGGATTCCTTACTGACTGAGTCTCCAGGGAAGCCCTTGTCTCCACACAGAGCTATTTTTTGCAAGTATTGTCTAGTTCCTAGTCCCTGTTTCTCTGTCTCTCTGTGTCTCTATGTCTCCTTCTCAGCCTTACATTCTTCCTTTGACCCTCCTGACCATATTTTCTTACTTTCTCTTTTTCTCCTCTTCATCTCTCTGCTATCTGCTGTACACCAAAATTTCAGATTCCTGAAAGTTGATCATCTGTGTTTCATTCCTGAGAACACTCAATCTTGGATGCTTGGCCATCTCATAAATCGTCTTATTCAGTCATCTAGCACTGGCATAGAGAAATGCTGAAGTTCCATAAACAACAGCTCTCTTATGAAATGGAGCATATGCTGCTTTACAAATTTGGCCAATGGTATTAGCTGAGTCATTTCCCACCCTTTTCGATGCCTGCCTTCTCCACTTGTTTCCAGATTTCATTTTTTTTTTTTTAACAGTTGTAGGCATCCTTCATAGTTCTGAGCCAATATCCACATTAGTCTTTTCTATTAAAGAAGCCACCTGTAATGTAGGAGATGCAGAAGACACAGGTTCAATCCCTGGGTTGGGAAGATCCCCTGGAGGAGGAAATGACAACCCACTCCAGTATTCTTGCCTGAAATATCCCATGCACAGAGAAGCCTGGTGGGCTACAGTCCAAAAGGACTGCAAAGAGCCACATACGACTAAGCACACAACACACCATCATGTTAGTGATCATAATTTTTCAACGTCTTGTTCAAAGCAATTTAAAACAATAAAACAACATCTTATTTGAATACAATTGTTAACATTTCTCAGGAGTGCTTCAATTTGTTCTCACTCTACACTGTGATCTAGGCAAGGTGGGCCTTATTATTTTCATGTTTCTGAAAATAACAAAAGAAACATAATGAGGAAAGAGACATGACAGAACCAAGTAATTGTCATGGGTAACTTAGCCCAGCCTGTAATTATCTCTACATTTTATATTTTCTCTCTCCTCCCCTATAGAGTAAATTTCTAGAGAAATCAGTTCAGTTCAGTTGCTCAGTCGTGTCCGACTCTTTGCAACCCCATGAATTGCAGCATGCCAGGCCTCCCTGTCCATCACCAACTCCCGGAGTTCCCTCAGACTCACGTCCATCGAGTCAGTGATGACATCCAGCCATCTCATCCTCTGTCGTCCCCGTCTCCTCATGCCCCCAATCCCTCCCAGCATCAGAGTTTCTTCCAATGAGTCAACTCTTTGCATGAGGTGGCCAAAGTACTGGGGTTTCAGCTTTAGCATCATTCCTTCCAAAGAAATCCCAGGGCTGATCTCCTTCAGAATGGATTGGTTGGATCTCCTTGCAGTCCAAGGGACTCTCAAGAGTCTTCTCCAACACCACCATTCAAAAGCATCAATTCTTTGGCGCTCAGCTTTCTTCACAGTCTAACTCTCACATCTATACCTGACCACTGGAAAAACCATAGTCTTGACTAGATGGACCTTTGTTGGCAAAGTAATGTCTCTGCTTTTGAATATGCTATCTAGGTTGGTCATAACTTTACTTCCAAGGAGTAAGCATCTTTTAATTTCATGGCTGCAGTCACCATCTGCTGTGATTTTGCAGCCCCCAAAAATAAAGTCTAACACTATTTCCACTGTTTACCCATCTATTTCCCATGAAGTGATGGGACCAGATGCCATAATCTTCATTTTCTGAATGTTGACTTTTAAGCCAACTTTTTCACTCTTATCTTTTACCTTCATCAAGAGGCCTTTTAGTTCCTCTTCACTTTCTGCCATAAGGGTGGTGTCATCTGCATATCTGAGGTTATTGATATTTCTTCTGACAATCTTGATTACAGCTTGTGCTTCTTCCAGCCCAGCATTTCTCATGATGTACTCCGCATATGAGTTAAATAAGCAGGGTGACAATATACAGCCTTGACGTACTCCTTTTCCTATTTGGAACCAGTCTGTTGTTCCATGTCCAGTTCTAACTGTTGCTTCCTGACCTGCATACAAATTTCTCAAGAGGCAGGTCAGGTGGTCTGGTATTCCCATCTCTTTCAGAACTTTCCACAGTTTCTTGTGATCCACACAGTCAAAGGCTTTGGCATAGTCAATAAAGCAGAAATAGACATTTTTTCTGGAATCACCTGCTTTTTTGATGATCCAGCGGATGTTGGCAATTTCGTCTCTGGTTCTTCTGCCTTTTCTAAAACCAGCTTGAACATTTGGAAGTTCATGGTTCACATATTGCTGAAGGCTGGCTTGGAGAATTTTGAGCATTACTTTACTAGCGTGTGAGATGAGTGCAATTGTGTGGTAGTTTGAGCATTCTTTGGCATTGCCTTTCTTTGGGATTGGAATGAAAACTGACCTTTTCCAGTCCTGTGGCCACTGCTGAGTTTTCCAAATGTGCTGGCATATTGAGTGCAGCACTTTCACAGCATCATCTATCAGGATTTGAAATAGCTCAACTGGAATTCCATCACCTCCGCTAGCTTTGTTCATAGTGATGCTTTCTAAGGCCCACTTGACTTCACATTCCAGGATATCTGTCCTTTATCGAGCCCATCTTTGCATGAAATGTTCCCTTGGTATCTGGACCACTTAAATGTAGTTCAGTTTTTTATTCTCTGCCATTATCCCATACCAACCCCTGATAAATCAATAATGGGCTGTTGATTTGAACCACAGCTCCAGTCCACAACTGTGTTAAGTTGGGCAGCTGGTGTCCTGATACTGCTCATCTTTGAGACCTCAGTGTGTTCCTCGTTTAATCAGACTTTATCCCTAGTGACCTGCAAGCCCTCTTTGAGTATGTGCTTTTCCCCATCTTTTAGCCATCTTTTTTCTGTAACACTTCTATTCAATTCAGTTCAGTCAGTCAGTTGTGACTGATTCTTTGTGATCCCATGGACTGCAGCATGCCAGGTGTCCCTGTCCATCATCAACTCCTGCAGCTTGCTCAGACTCATGTCCACTTAGTCAGTGAAGCTATCCAGCAGTCTCATCCTCTGTCATCCCCTTCTCCTCCTGCCTTCAATCTTTCCCAGCATCAGGCTCTTTTCTAATGAGTCAGTTCTTTGTATTAAGTGGCCAAAGTATTGGAGCTTCAACTTCAGCATCAGTCCTTCCAATGAATACTCAGGACTGATCTCCTTTAGGATTGACTGGTTGGATCTCCTTGCAGTCCAAGGGACTCTCAACAGTCTTCTCCAACACCACAGTTCAAAAGCATCAATTCTTCAGCATTCAGCCTTCTTTATGGTCTAGCTCTCACATCTATACACATGACTACTGGAGAAACCAGAGCTTTGACTAGATGGAGATTTGCTGGCCATGTAATGTCTCTGCTTCTTAATTTGCTGTCTAGGTTTGTCATAGCTTTTCTTCCAAGGAGAAAGTGCCTTTTAATTTCCTGGCTGCAGCCACCATCTGCAGTGATTTTGGAGCCCAAGAATATAAGATTGTCACTGTTTGCTTTGTTTTCCCATCTATTTGCCATGAAGTGATGAAATCCGATGCCATGATCTTAGTTTTTTTAATGTTGAGCTTTAAGCCAACTTTTTCACTCTCCATTTTCACTTTCATCAGGAGGCTCTTGAGTTCCTCTTTGCTTTCTGCCATAAGGGTAGTGTCATCTTCATATCTGAGGTTGTTGATATTTCTCCCTACAATCTTGATTCCAGCTTGTGCTTCATCCAGTCTGGCATTTTCCATGATGTACTCTGCATATAAGTTAAATAAGCAAGGTGACAATATATATCTTTGACATACTCCTTTCCTAATTTGGAACCAGTTTGTTGTTCCATGATAGGTTCTAACTTGCTTCTTGACCTGCATACAGATTTCTCAGGAGGCAGGTAAGGTGGTCTGATATTCCCATCACTTGAAGAATTTTCCACAGTTTGTTGTGATCCACACAAAGACTTTAGTGTAGTCATTGAATCAGAAGTAGATGGTTTTCTGAAATTCTCTTGCTTTTTCTATGATCCAACTGCTGCTGCTGCTAAGTCACTTCAGTCGTGTTCAACTCTGTGCAACCCCGTAGACGGCAGCCCACCAGGCTCCTCCGTCCCTGGGATTCTCCAGGCAAGGATACTGGAGTAGCTTGCCATTTCCTTCTCCAACGGATCCAACGGATGCTGGCAATTTGATCTCTGGCGCCTCTGCCTTTTCTAAAACCAGCTTGAACATCTGGAAGTTCTTGGTTCACTCCTAATTAGAGCTATCTATATTTCACCTGCCTTGACTCTGGGGCCTTTGGACATTCCATCTCTTAAATAGTCAAAACATCTTCAACAAATCTGTGAGCCTTGGGAAACCCATATTCTGTGATCTGGATATGACCCAGATGACCGAGTCCCTTTCTGCATTATGCTCAGTAGTTATGGTTCCTGGGATGGGGAGACCTCTAGCCAGCCCTGCATCTTCACACCTCCTTTCATTTGTACTAAGTCAATTCAATCGTGTCTGACTCTCTGTGACCCTGTGGACTATACCCACCAGGATCCTTTATCCATTGGAGTCTCCAGGCAAGAATACTGGAGTGGAGTTCCATGACCTCCTACAGGGGATCTTCCTGACCCAGGGATCGAACTTGTGTCTCTTATGTCTCCTGCACTGGCAGGTGGGTTCTTCACTGCTAGTGCCACTTGGGAAGCCCTTCACACCTCCATCATGAGTCTTTTTCTCCTTTTATTCCTGATTATCTGACTGCATCTCTGCAGCCATTCTTTGAGATAGCATGATTCTTAACTTTCCAGGGCTGTCGTTCCCTTCCCCATGTTTAATCCCCATAAAAAAAAATAATGGAAACAATGGCCCCACAAAATAGCAATTCTTATTTCATTTATTGCCTTTTCAGATTGTAATGTGACTATGCAAATAAATCCTCCTGAATCAGTCTTTTCTGAAATGTGTCCTAAAACTGGATCATTTCACTTTCTTTCTTTCTTCCCTCAGCTTCTCACTTGGGATTAATCAAACTAATTGTCACCAAATTAAATGTGTCCATAATGTCATTGGAGTTTTATTTTATCCCAGAATTTCCTATGTTTGCAATTATCAGGCACCTAACAAACACATCAGCGTTCTAAAGGGCCTTATTTTTGTGTGATTTTCAGCTAATAGTCCTGTTAACAAACAAGGCTTTAGACAGAAAATCATGTTTCTCACCAGAATGGACATTATACAGCCTTGCCTTAATTATAGTAAAACTCTGACTTGCAATGTGATGTTAAATTAAGATTGAGTTAGACTGACATTTTGGAGAACCTTCTTTCTGAAAGAACAAAGCACCTGTGCCGATTTCTCAGAGCTGAAAGTTCTCCTGCCCCTCCTCCTGGCCTTATTGTTCTATACTCCTGGAGGTGGTTGTCAGTGGTGGTTTCACTGGGATTGTTGTGTCAAAGACTTGCCAACCCAAATGGGGTAAAGACTTGGTGCTGAGAAAGCTAGGACTTCAGATGTTAAGCATATGTGCTTTACTGGAAAAAAAAAAAAAAAAAGTTTTGGAAGGAGAAAATGATGGAATTGAAGTTTAGCTCAGTTTGAGATGATCTGTAGCCAGAGGGGCCTTTGATTAGTCTATTCACATGCCGAATATCTCAGCCCTGGTTGTACTGAGTTGGCCAAAAAGTGTGTTCAGGATTTTCCATGAGATCCAATGGAAGAACCCCAGCAAATATTTTGGCCAACTCAATGTCGGTGCTTTGGATTCAAGCAGGCATTACTGTGATCCTTGGTTTTTCTGATTGCTGACTATGTAAACTTGTTTATGCTTCTTATTCTTCCCAAGCCTTTGTTTTCCTGTCCGTGAAAGAGAGATAGGAGTACCTCTCTTGTCATCCTGCACTGAGGATTAATTGGAACAATGTTTGAGTGGCACTTGTATGCTTGCCCAGAGTAAAACATAGGAAAGGCATTAGTCATTTTTAGTTCTTGTTGATACTACTACTATTACCCATTTATTTCTTGTTTTATTCATTCACCAAATATTTATTGTCTCAGGTGCCTTGCAGGATGTTATGAATATAGATACAAGTAATACTTGGTCTGTCTTGTAGTGAGCTCTTGCTCTGGCAGGGAACACAGATAAGAAAATCCTGCAATTATAGTTCAGAAAGTTAAGTGCCATGGTAGAAAGGAAAATAGAAATTTTCACTTTCATGTTCCCATCATGTCAAGCTGGCTTCAAGGGGGGAGCTGTCCTCCATTCAGCTTGTGCCAGGAGTGCTGAGTGGTCTTCCCTCATAGTTCAGACAGGAAAGAATCCGCCTGCAGTATGGGAGACCTGGGTTCGATCCCTGGGTTGGGAAGATCCCCTGGAGAAGGGCAGGGCAACCCACTTCAGTATTCTTGCCTGGAGAATCCCCATGGACAGAGGAGCCTGGTGGGCTACAGTCCATGGGGTCGGAAAGAATCAGACACGACTGAGCAACCAAGCAGAGCACAGGAGTGCAGAGTGGTGCACCGGTTCAGCTTAGGGTGCATTTGAACGACGACAGGAGCGGGAGGCTGGTGATGGAATTTCCACAGTCTTGTTGGACCCAGGATCAGGTTCTCATCTCTGAATCTAGATTTTTCTCTGTGTCCTATTTCTTTCTTTCTTTTTTTTTTTTTTTGCTGTGTAAGTTGTTATTTTTTTAAAACTTTTTATTTTGTATTGGGGTATAGCTGATTAACAAACAATGTTGTGATAGTTTTAGATGAACAGCAAAGGGACTCAGCCGTACATATACATGTATCCACTCATCTGTTGTGAAGAAGCCCAGTTCCCTGGGGAAATTTTGATGACACTCTGTGTCTCTCTTGGGGTCAAGGAGAAACTGAAAACCCAGAGTCATATAATATGTGTATAGTTCTTTTATCCCTATAGTCATACATATCTGAGCCTCACCATAACCCCCTAAGAAACTGAAGCTCTGAGGGAAACTATTTCACCTTAGAGAAGACAGGTAGTTTGGGGCAGAGCCAAGATTAAGACTTTGGCCTCCTCTCTTCTGGTACTTGGCTACTTTTATTGGCTAAATCAGTCTGAGAGGTGGGACAGAGCAGTAGTAGAGGCAAGGAATCATGAGAATCAGTGCAGTAGCAAATCTAAATAATGGCAACATCTTTTACCAAGTACTATTTCGTGCCAGGCCCTACTCAAAGACTTTGCATACTATTATTTATTTATAGTGACACTAGGCCCTAAATCCTTTTGTTCCTATTTTATCAACAGAATCATAGAGATATTAAGTGGCTGTCCAAGATCACACACTAAGATCTGGCAGGGGAAACCTTCAAGCAGTCTGTCTGACTCTCTGAATGTCTCTCTATAAACTGTCCTCCTTCAATATCACTTTCTGAATGACCACTCTGTGCCCAAACTTGTGCCAGGCACTCCAGGGTCAAGAGCAGCAATATGACCCCTGATCATAGGTCCAGTCATCACCTTCAAAATGAGAGGGGATAACTGGCAAAACCAGATCACAGACCCATAAAACCACAGATTATAAGAGGTAGTCTTATAAGACATCAGAATGTCAATTAAAAAAAAAAAAAAGGACATAGGCTAGGAGCTTTGATTATTGATCTGGCTAGACTCTGATTGTTTTCATTTGTTTTATGCATTTACTCTATTTATACTCAACTGTGTCTTATGAAGCAAGGGTTGTTCTATGTCTTAGGAGAGAAATGGAAAGAACCAGACAAATCATCGGACTGTCAGCAAAGGAAGACCCTTGGCAAAGTATTGGACTTGCCTTTCCCCAGTATAGGCCCCTTGCCTCCACTTATTTCTTCCTTCATGAGGTGCCTAACTTCCTCTTCTGAAAACCTGATTTATCCTTCAAGGTCAAAAGGATTTCCCTGTCACTGTAGCTTTCCCTACATTTATGGGAAAAAGTTATTCACCATTCTCTCTGTGTTCCCATAGCAATTTATATATATTAAAAATAAACTTGCAGCTTTTATTGTATTGTATTATAATTATGCACTTACATTGCCTCCTTGTATTCCTGGATATATGGATAAAACTGTATATTGTTTTAAAATCTGTCCAGTATTCAGAAAAGAACTTAAATCACACTGGAGATTTTGTAAATGTTTGGATTATATGTATTTGTCCTACCATCTCTTCATTTCACATCTTTCTCATTATTCCTTTAATGTCCCGTGGGTCCTGACCATAGATACCTTCATATCAGGGTCAGTGTTTACTCCTTTACACTTTTCTTTGCTAAAGAGCTATGAGAAACGCTGGGAAGATGGTGTGATGCTCTGTCCACTGGAGGTGGGTGGAGTTGATGTATATTTTTTTCAAGATTGATTTCTCAGATTCTTAGTCTTTAGAGCGTGGTAGTACTAGCATGCCCCTAGATTGTCTCATAGTTGTAACAGCAAAGATTCCCAATGGGATCCCATGTTACAGAGATGACTCTGAGATCCATTCTTAAGGAGCAGGAGTCTGTGCTCATTTGCATGTTCCCAAATAGCACTGTGTCTTTGGAGGTCTCCTGACCCTACTCTGGCTGTACTATCTCTAGGTGAACCATTTGTTCCAAAAACACACAGAGTTTAGTAAGTGTGTGCTCAGTCATGTCCAACTCTTTGCGACCCCATGGACTATAACCTACCAGGCTCCTCTGTCCATGGATTTCCCAGGCAAGAATACTGAAGTGGATTTCATTTCCTCCTCCTGGGGACCTTCTCAACCCAGGGATCAAGCCTGTGTCTCTTGTATTGGCAGGCAGATTCTTTACCACTGGGAAGCCCCAGGGTTTGATAAGCATTCAATATTCATTCATTCTTTTCATTCCATCCCATCCCATAAAATGATTTACTGAGTACCTAAGTGCCTAACACTATCCTATTGTGCTTGTGATTGATTCATCAGTGAATAAAAACAATAAAAGTTTTTAACCCACATGATTTATATTTCAGTAGAGGACAAACAATACATGATATGTGGAATAAATAGATAGATTGAATAAGATATTAGAAAAAGAGCAAGGTAAAGAAGAAGAGTCCAGAGAGAGTTGGTAACAATTTTAAGTCCAATGATCAGGATAGGTCTTTTCGTGAAGGTAGTTTGAGTGAAAATTTTAGGGTCTTAGGGATTTAGCCACAACCATTTCTGGGGAAAGAGTAACATAGAACAAATAGTGAAAAGGCTTTACAATATTTATATTTGCATATATACACAAATGCATATACACACATACATTGTCTTTTAATGGTGTGACACATTTTTAATAATTGTATGCCTACCCCTGTCTCTCCCTCTGAGATTTCGCCAATGCTTTATAATATGAGTTAAATTAACAGGGTTGAAATGATAGAACCTGTCATGATTAATATAAAAATTCCACAAGGATGGACCCTGCAGCCTGCGACAGGAATGAGGCTTAGTCCGCATGGTGGTTACAGACTGGAACACGTTAGAACTCAGAAATTGTCACAGTTATTAACACTTTTCAGCCTCAGGGAAAGAGGCTTCTGTGCGGTGATAGGTTCAGGCCTGCCTCCCTTCATCTTCCCTGGGCAAAAGCCCTATAGTCCTCAGGCCTGTAAAGGATCAGACCAAGGCACTGGCCTCTGCTGGTGGGTCCCTGAGCTTGATTTCTACCTTTTCACAGCCCACTGGGGAGCCTAATTCTCTGCAGAGACAATACTGCCAGGCCTTCCCAAGCGGATTCTCTGACTGAGATGTTTGTGTGTCTGGGTTCACTGTGCTTGCTGAGTCCTTGCCTAGGATATGAGGGAGGGCAGGTAGAAGGGAGTTGTGGGTGTAGTAACAAACAGGAATAGTATCTGTCCCCAATGAATTCAAAAGATATTAGGGGAAAAAAGTCATATAGTCAATAATTGAGTTTCAGAATGAGTGTTTCTATGAGTCAAGGGCATGAGTGCTTAGAGAAGTGAGGAATCCCTGTGAACCTGAGGCACCAAGGAGGGCTTCCTGGAGGAGGTGAGGACCTGAAAAACATAAGGGTATGAGGCAGGTTAAGGGAGATCCTGTTTAGGTCAGATTAAATGGCTGGCAGGAGAAAGGGCACGGGTGAGGGTTTGGAGCTGGCAAGGGAAGAATCTATTGAGACAATTTAGAACATCTCTAGTTCTCATTGCATTTCCATCCTGTTGTTGACTACTGTCAAAATAACCATTATCAACAAAATAGCTACAGGCTGGTGGATAGGGATGAGAATTAGGATGGGTGTAGTCCTAACAACACCAATTCAACACCAACTAATGCTCAATAGTGAACCTATATTCAGTTTCTTCACCCTTACAAGTAGAATTACTCACAGAAAATTGAGAATCAGCAGAAATAATTGTCATGCTGCTGCTGCTAAGTCGCTTCAGTCGTGTCCCACTCTGTGCGACTCCATAGACGGCAGCCCACCAGGCTCTGCCATCCCTGGGATTCTCCAGGCAAGAACACTGGAGTGGGTTGCCATTTCCTTCTCCAATGCATGAAAGTCAAAAGTGAAAATGAAGTCTCACAGATGTATCCGACTCTTCGCGACCCCGTGGACTGCAGCCCACCAGGCTCCTCCGTCCATGGGATTTTCCAGGCAAGAGTGCTGGAGTGGGGTGCCATTGCCTTCTCTGTAATTGTCATGAATTCTTTGTAAGTTATGAAGTACCTGCATCATCTCAGTTATATCACATAAGTCATTGCCTTCCAGAAGCTTCTAATTGTAGCTTGTGAGTGGATAACCCACTGACGCGTAGTTGTTGTTCTTCTTGTTGTTCAATCACTAAGATGTTTCTGATTCTTTGTGACCCCATGAACTGTAGCATGCCAGGCTTCTCTGTCTGCTACCATCTCCTGGAGTTTGCTAAAATTCATGACCACTGAGTCTGGGATGCTATCTAACCATTTCATCTTCTGCCACCCCTTCTTCTTTTGCCTTCGATCTTTACCAGCACCAGGGTCTTTTCCCAAGAGTTAGCTCTTCACATCAGGTGACCAAAGTGTTGGAGCTTCAGCTTCAGCATCAGTCCTTCCAATGAATACTCAAGGTTGATTTCATTTAAGATTGACTGGTTTGATCTCTTTACAGTCCAAGGGACTCTCAAGTGTCTTCTCCAGCACCACAATCCGAAAGCATCAATCCTTCAGCACTCAGCCTTCTTTATGGTCCATCTCTTATATCCATGCATGTCTGCTTGAAAAAAAAACATAGCTTTTTGGGACCTTGTTGGCAAAGTGACATGTCTGCTTTTTAATATGCTAATTTTGTCATAACTTTCCTTCCAAGGAGCAAGTGCCTTTTAATTTCATGGCTGCGGTCACCATCTGCAGTGATTTTGGAGCTCAAGAAAATAATCTGTCACTGCTTCAACTTTGTCCCTTCTATTTGCCATGAAGTGATAGGACCAGATGCCATGATCTTAGTTTTTTAATGTTGAGTTACAAGCTGGATTTTTTCAGTCTTCTATTTCACCAACATCAAGAAGTTCTTTAGTTCTTCTCCTACTCCTTTCCCAATTTTGAACCAGTCAGTCGTCCCATGTCTTGTTCTGTTTCTTCTTGATCCGTGTACAGGTTTCTCAGGAGACAAGTAAGGTGATTTGGTACTCCCATCTCTTTAAGAATTCCCACAATTTGTGTGGTCCACACAGTCAAAGGCTTTAGTGTAGTCAGTGAAGCAGAAGTAGATGTTTTCTGGAATTTCCTTGCTTTCTCCATGATGCCAACAGATGTTGGCAATTTGAACTCTGGTTTCTCTGCCTCTTCGAAACCTAGCATAATGAAGTACATATATATAATCAAATATCAAAATGTCATTTAGTATAAAGCCAGATTTAATTGATAACAGCTCTTTATTTGCAGAGCATGAGACTGGCATTTTGCCTGTGCTATAGTTTCCAGACAGTTTCCGTGTTCTCTTCAACTATTCTAACCTCATGCCTTTGTTTGGAACTCTGCTCATAGGAAAACAGGGATCTGTGGCCCACGTCTGCTTGTCCTTTGAAAAGCAGGGTATAGTTAAGATGCCCATATAATTAGCCATGTAAAGAGGGACATTTTTGAGAGTAAATGGGAGTATTATTAACCAGGATTGTTCTAGGAAAACATGCATATTTGTTCAACCCTAAACATGGTCCCTTTGCTTTGACAGGTACAGTAACCCTAGAGGCTTGGAGATGCACTCCTAGATTACAGAAGATTGTGGCCACAGAATTTTTGCTGCTGGTCATACCTGCCAGTATTCTGCTTTGATGAGCAGAGGTGGGGACAGCACATGGAATATTCCATGTAAGGGACTGTAATCATCTCTCTCTCTCTCTCTGTGTCCTTCACAACCAGGTAAAGATCCAAGGATTTCTAAAAGAATCCACTCAGTTATTTGTACTTTCAGCCCCCACAACATTTGGGTGCTGACTGCCATATATACTTAGATCTGTATAATGACTTTCTGTGTATTTCACATATAAACTTCCTTCGAATTTTGTGAATTATCACATGCATTTTAAATCTCTCTATTCTCTTCATGAAATCTTTATGTGAGATTAATAAAAAAAAAAAAAAGGAAGGTGATTTTTTTCCCATTAAAAAGTGTAGACTCTGGGATTTCAAATTCACACGGGGCAGTTGGGGGAACTTCCCAGTGACTCAGTCGTTAAGATTCAATCCCTCGTCAGGGAATTAAGATCTCACATGCCACGTGGTGTGGCCAAAAAATCTAGAAAATAAAAATAATTATGTTTTAATAAAAAGAAAGTGAGATCAATTTTCACACAGGGTTCAAAAACTCTTGTTAGCAGTTGTGACTCTCAAATGCCATTCCTCCTTTAAGACTTCCTAGTCTGTAGCAATAGCTCCTTTTATTCTCTTTTTTCTTATAAATTCATTACACATTGAGTATACCTTCCTTTTGATACTTAATTTTAAGTTGTTATGAATTCTGGACAATTAACCTCTAAAAGGCGGAGACCCTCTGTAAATTAGATCATACTAATATACTCTGCCTGCCTACTCTAGTGTTCTGTATTTGTTTAATGGTTGTGTGTTAACAGGCATGGTGACCACAGCTGCCTTAGTCTCACTACTGTGATACTGCTCTGTGTTGTGAAGTCTCTCTGGAGAGAAGGCTCTGGATAGCTGAAGACCACCAATACCCTTGCTCAGAGCAGATGTAAATTTAGATAGAAATAGTTCCCAAATATTGACCCTGCCATTTAATCAACAATTAGCTAAAGCTCATGAGAGTGTGTGGATGTGTTGATCCTCCTATTATAAACCTGAGAAAGCTGTGGTATGCAGGACACACTTAATCAGGGTCTGGATGGGTAAATTCTGTGACAAGAGAAGAGTAATGAAATACTGTGCACTTTAAAGCCGTCTCTACCACACCTCCTTTGTGGGGTGAGTTTTAAGACAAGGGAAGGGATGATTTATCAGGGACTATGGGAAACGGTAAAACCACCTGACAAGTTGGGCTCCCTCCAGATATATATAATTTCATTACTATTTTAACTTACTTTTTGGCGTTTAAAGCTGGCTTTTGAATACAAATAAAGTAGAATTCTTGCCTGGAGAATCCCAGGGATGGAGGAGCCTGGTGGGCTGCCACCTATGGAGTCACACAGAGTCGGACACGACTGAAGCGACTTAGCAGCAGCCTAACTCAGAGACATTTATCCAAAGATTTTGCATTTATAGTAACTTCCAATGTTGTCTAATTGCTTGTATTTATCCTGACAAATCTGGAATATAAACACCCAACAATGATAAAGGAGGGGTGGTAGAATAAAGAACATCTTTAATGGAAACAGGATAGATTTATTTTTTTTCCTGAGAATACTTTGTTTTTCCCTATCTTTTTTTTTTTTCCCCCTATCTTTTGGAGGCAGGGCTTGGAGGGATGAGTTGAGAGGTATAATGTTTTGATACTTTAAGTAATCTATTCCAGATAACTTGTATATTAATGACAAATATAGAAAGACTATATAGACCGGATAGATGGGAAGAAATGTACTTCCTTTTCTTTTACTTTTTTAAAAATTATTGTGACTAATCACAAAGTCTGAGATCTTGCTTTCTTAAAAGTGAAAAACTAACACAGTTACTGGAATGAGAGAGAGAAGAGAGAATTATGATATAGTATCTGACCATTCAAAAACATTCTGCTTTGAGGAGCCTCAAACTGAGAATGGGAGAAATGAATATTTAGCAGCTTCTTTCTGAGTTCACTAAATTTCCTACTTAATACTCTGCCTTCATGTTATTGCTCTTATTCTCATCCTAATTACATAGCAACATAATCTAATGTTTTTCTTCCTACCATACACTGGATAGTCATTAAACTTGAGGCTTTAGCCTTATTCTTTAGCACTGACCTTAAACATACGTGCCCTGAATCTGCAGGTAGTGCTTCTTCTGGATTATAATGATTGGCTATATATAAATCCTGGCTTACCCTTGACACTTGTCTTTCGGCTTGCCTCTTTTAAAACAACTCGATGCCAGGCAAGTCTTGTCCCTACTGATAATTATCCTACTGTCCTCTAACCCGTGCCTGGAAGCAGTACACTTCCTGCTTTCTTGAGAATACGTATCTTTTCTAAAGAAGAAAACAATCCAATACAAGGAAAGATAAGCAAAGAAGTAGCGATAAAGTCCGCAATGCACACTCTACAAAAAACATGTACAAACGACAGTCAGCATCCAGAGAAGGTAGTGATTAACCATATGGAAAACCATTAACCTCCTCCCAGAGGAGGTAACTTCTTGAAATTCAGGGTTCTGTCTTTCCTGAAGATTCTTTTCCTTTATCCCCACAATCTAATGTTTTTCTATATCTTCTTACTTCTTTCCCTGATGTACTACCTCTTACAATCCCTTTTTCCTTATTCCTTTGTTCTTCTCCCAGAGCTGACCTTCATCACATGCTGAAAGCACAATACTATTCTCCAAATGGGATTGCTAGTAATTAGTATTTCCTAGTCTAATCCATTGGAGAAGGCAATGGCACCCCACTCCAGTACTCTTGCCTGGAAAATCCCATGGGCAGAGGAGCCTGGTAGGCTGCAGTCCATGGAGTCATGAAGAGTTGGACATGACTAAGCGACTTCCCTTTCACTTTTCACTTTCATGCATTAGAGAAGGAAATGGCAACCCACTCCAGTGTTCTTGCCTGGAGAATCCCAGGGACAGGGAACCTGGTGGGCTGCCGTCTATGGGGTCGCACAGAGTCGGACACGACTGACGCGACTTAGCAGCAGCAGCAGCAGTCTAATCCATCCTACATAACACTGATAGAATAACAACCTTCAATACTGTTTTGATCATAACACCTATAATCATCTCACACGCTAGTAAAGTAATGCTCAAAATTCTCCAAGCCAGGCTTCAGCAATATGTGAACCGTGAACTTCCTGATGTTCATGCTGGTTTTAGAAAAGGCAGAGGAACCAGAGATCAAATTGCCAACATCGGCTGGATCATGGAAAAAGCAAGAGAGTTCCAGAAAAATATCTATTTCTGCTTTATTGACTATGCCAATGCCTTTGACTGTGTGGATCACAATAAACTGTGGAAAATTCTGAAAGAGATGGGAATACCAGACCACCTGACCTGCCTCTTGAGAAATTTGTATGCAGGTCAGGAAGCAACAGTTAGAACTGGACATGGAACAACAGACTGGTTCCAAATAGGAAAAGGAGTTCGTCAAGGCTGTATATTGTCACCCTGTTTATTTAACTTATATGCAGAGTACATCATGAGAAATGCTGGACTAGAAGAAACACAAACTGGAATCAAGATTGCTGGGAGAAATATCAATAACCTCAGATATGCAGATGACACCACCCTTATGGCAGAAAGTGAAGAGGAACTCAAAAGCCTCTTGATGAAAGTGAAAGAGGAGAGTGAAAAAGTTGGCTTAAAGCTCAACATTCAGAAAACGAAGATCATGGCATCCGGTCCCACCACTTCATGGGAAATAGATGGGGAAACAGTGGAAACAGTGTCAGACTTTATTTTTCTGGGCCCCAAAATCACTGCAGATGGTGACTGCAGCCATGAAATTAAAAGACGCTTACTCCTTGGAAGGAAAGTTATGACCAACCTAGATAGCATATTCAAAAGCAGAGACATTACTTTGCCAACAAAGGTTCGTCTAGTCAAGGCTATGGTTTTTCCTGTGGTCATGTATGGATGTGAGAGTTGGGCTGTGAAGAAGGCTGAGCACTGAAGAATTTATGCTTTTGAACTGTGGTGTTGGAGAAGACTCTTGAGAGTCCCTTGGACTGCAAGGAGATCCAACCAGTCCATCCTAAAGGAGATCAGCCCTGGGATTTCTTTGGAGGGAATGATGCTGAAGCTGAAACTCCAGTACTTTGGCCACCTCATGCGAGAGTTTACTTATTGGAAAAGACTCTGATGCTGGGAGGGATTGGGGGCAGGAGGAGAAGGGGACGACAGAGGATGAGATGGCTGGATGGCATCACTGACTCAATGGATGTGAGTCTGGGTGAACTCCAGGAGTTGGTGATGGACAGGGAGGCCTGGCGTGCTGCAATTCATGGGGTTGCAAAGAGTCGGACATGACTGAGCGACTGATCTGATCTGATAATCAGAAAGGTAGAATTTCTTCTAGTACTATTAACATGAAAGTTAAAGACTTCTAGTATGTTTCTAATATCCTTCCAACTTGAATCCTCTCATTTGCCACTAAATATCCATTGTATTAATAAAGTATTCATTTAGTAATGCATTTATTAACTTAGCTATTTGTGTTTAACAGTTGGCTTCTACTCACAGAACAAGCATGGTAACTGGACTTTTGGCATCTGAGTTCATGTAGCTCCCTCATTATCCTGTTATTCCTCTGTCTGTCTGTCTCTCTGTATGTGTGCATATTTGTATCCTTCTTTCTGTGTCTGTTTTCTGTCATCCCTTCCCATCCATCACACGTACTCCTCAGACACATAGCATCTGTACCTGGGTATTTCCCTGGTCCCTTCTCCCTGGCGCAAAGGCAGTAAGCAGGTGGGTGTGTGAAATAAGATGAGCCCAAAGATTCATTCCTTTATTTTCTCCTAACTGCTTCAGCCTTCATAAAATCCAGTCCTATAGGTTATTGATTTTCACAAAAAGAAGAAAAACGAGTGGGAGTTGAGAATTATGATGTCATGTCCTGAATGAATTTTTCACAGAAAAAGAAGAAGAGGAAAACAACAACAGCTATTCTTCGTTGTGGGCAGTTGGTCAGAAATGAGGTTTGGGGTCTGGAATAGGAAAGGCAGGAGGGCACCTGTCCCTGGGGGAGAGCATGCATTGATCTCTTGGGTGATTGCCCTGACTACCTCTGAAGCCGAGAATTAGGTTCAATATGTTAGTGCTAACATTTAAGTCCTTTCAAATCTCCAGGGGCAGAATCTGCTTTCTCTTTCTCTACCTCATTTATGTTTCGGTGAAAACTGACTTAACTCTTTAGCTTCCAGCTTTGCTCTTTATTGACACAGAAGCTTCGGCCTCAAGAAACCTGTGAAAGCTTTGATGAGGTTTGAACTATTATTTCACAAGCAATGTGTTGGAAACAAATATAAACAAAGTCAAGTCTCTTATCTCTGTCATAATGTACTCGCTAGCGAAGATAGCAACAACAGACCTATTGTTTTTGTTCATCCTCTAGGAAGAAAACTCATCTCAGGTGTTGCTAAGACTAGTCAAGCGTCAGAATCACTTAGGGAGCTGTTACAAATGTACATTTGCAGATGCAGCTTTAGACCCAAAATCAGAAATCTCTTAGGGTGGGCCCTGGGAACCCATGTTTTTTAAAAAACAGTTTTTTTAGAAAGTAGCTAGTTTACATTAATTGGGCTTCCCTGGTCGCTCAGATGGTAAAGAAACTGCCTACAATATGGGAAATCCAAGTTCAATCCCTGGGTGGGGTAGGATATCAGTCCTGGATAAGGGAATATCTAACCATCTCAATATTCCCGCCTAGAGAATTCAGTGGACAGAGAAGCCTGATGGGCTATAGTCCATGGAGTCACAGAAGAACTGGACATGACTGCATGGCTAACACCTGCACTTACATTAGCTACTAGATAGAATATAAAAGGCCAGGGACTTCCCTGGTGGTTCAGTGGTTGGGAGTCCGCCTTACAGCACAGGGAGTGCAGGTTCGCTATCTGGTTGGGGCACTAAAGTGTTACATGCCACAGAGCAACTGGGCCCACACTGCAGCTACTGAGCCTCCACCACAACTACAACAGCTAGAGAATCCACATGTGGCAACAAGAGATCCTACATGGCACAATGAAGACCCTGCGTGACACAACTAAGACCAATACAGCTAAACAAAAAAACAACAAAAAAATTTTTTTAATAGTCCAAAGACAAAGCATTTGTGGGCGGGGCACTGAATTCCATGCAGCAAACTGCTACAGATCCAAAATATAAGGCCACTCTGCCAAATTTCATGAATATGGGCCCCAAAAAAGAGCATAATAACAGAAAGGGCACAACTGCAGACTTCTAACAGCTTCAAGATTTCCTTGAAAAGCATATCTAACAATCTATTGATTAGCATTATGAGATCTAAAGTCAAGGAAGTGGTAAGGAAGAGGTGGAAAATAGGCAATTGGAAAAATTGCTCAATAGCTCTCAGTAGTGGAGGAGGGGAGTTTAAGGAGAACGTATAGCTACCATCTGTTAATGTCTAAATATATATACATACATATATATATATATGTATATATCCTGTTCACTTAGAAGAAAATATAATGAGGAAGTGACTTGAACCTAGAGGTTGTATAAGCCAAAGGGACTTTGATTTGAGTCACACCTAGCTAATGAATATAGTCAACTCGGATAACGTGTGCCCATGAGGCAAACAATAAATTAGATTTGGCCTGAGGATGTTTGAAACAACAAGGTCACATTCAGTTCAGTTCAGTTGCTCAGTCCTGTCTGACTCTTTGTGACCCCATGAATCACAGCACGCCAGGCCTCCCTGTCCATCATCAACTCCCAGAGTTCACCCAGACTCATGTCCATCGAGTCAGTGATGCCATCCAGCCATCTCATCCTCTGTCGTCCCCTTCTCCTCCTGCCCCAATCCCTCCCAGCATCAGAGTCTTTCCCAATGAGTCAACTCTTTGCATGAGGTGGCCAAAGTACTGGAGTTTCAGCTTTAGCATCATTCCTTCCAAAGAAATCCCAGGGCTGATCTCCTTCAGAATGGACTGGTGGGATCTCCTTGCAGTCCAAGGGACTCTCAAGAGTCTTCTCCAATACCACAGTTCAAAAGCATCAATACTTCAGTGCTCAGCCTTCTTCACAGCCCAACTCTCACATCCATACATGACCACAGGAAAAACCATAGCCTTGACTAGACGGACCTTTGTTGGCAAAGTAATGTCTATGCTTTTGAATATGCTATCTAGGTTGGTCATAACTTTCCTTCCAAGGAGTAAGCATCTTTTAATTTCATGGCTGCAGTCACCATCTGCAGTGATTTTGGAGCCCCAAAAATAAAGTCTGACACTGTTTCTCCATCTATTTCCCATGAAGTGATGGGACCAGATGCCATGATCTTCGTTTTCTGAATGTTGAGCTTTAAGCCAACTTTTTCACTCTCCTCTTTCACTTTCATCAAGAGGCTTTTGAGTTCCTCTTCACTTTCTGCCATAAGGGTGGTGTCATCTGCATATCTGAGGTTATTGATATTTCTCCTGGCAATCTTGATTCCAGCTTGTGCTTCTTCCAGCCCAGCATTTCTCATGATGTACTCTGCATAGAAGTTAAATAAACAGGGTGACAATATACAGCCTTGACAAACTCCTTTTCCTATTTGGAACCAGTCTGTTGTTCCATGTCCAGTTTTAACTGTTGCTTCCTGACCTGCATACAAATTTCTCAAGAGGCAGGTCAGGTGGTCTGGTACTCCCATCTCTTTCAGAATTTTCCACAGTTTATTGTGATTCACCCAGTCAAATAGATGTTTTTCTGGAACTCTCTTGCTTTTTCAATGATCCAGCGGATGTTGGCAATTTGATCTCTGGTTCCTCTGCCTTTTCTAAAACCAGCTTGAACATCTGGAAGTTCACGGTTCACGTATTGCTGAAGCCTGGCTTGGAGAATTTTGAGCATTACTTTACTAGCGTGTGAGATTAGTGCAATTGTGTGGTAGTTTGAGCATTCTTTGGCATTGCCTTTCTTTGGTACTGGAATGAAAACTGACCTTTTCCCGTCCTGTGGCCGCTGCTGAGTTTTCCAAATGTGCTGGTATATTGAGTGCAGCACTTTCACAGCATCATCTTTCAGGATTTGAAAGAGCTCAACTGGAATTCCATCACCTCCACTAGCTTTGTTCGTAGTGATGCTTTCTAAGGCCCACTTGACTTCACATTCCAGAATGTCTGGCTCTAGGTCAGTGATCACACCATCGTGATTATCTGGGTCGTGAAGGTCTTTTTTGTACAGTTCTTCTGTGTATTCTTGCCATCTCTTCTTAATATATTCTGCTTCTGTTAGGTCCATGCCATTTCTGTCCTTTATCGAGCCCATCTTTGCATGAAATGTTCCCTTGGTATCTCTAATTTTCTTTAAGAGATCTCTAGTCTTTCCCATTCTGTTGTTTTCCTCTATTTCTTTGCATTGATCGCTGAATAAGGCTTTCTTATCTCTTCTTGCTATTTTTTGGAACTCTGCATTCAGATGCTTATATCTTTCCTTTGCTCCTTTGTTTTTCACTTCTCTTCTTTTCACAGCTATTTGTAAGGCCTCCCCAGACAGCCATTTGGCTTTTTTGCATTTCTTTTCCATGGGGATGGTCTTGATCCCTGTCTCCTGTACAATGTCACGAACCTCATTCCATAGTTCATCAGGCACTCTTATCTGTCAGATCTAGGCCCTTAAATCTATTTCTCACTTCCACTGTATAATCATAAGGGATTTGATTTAGGTCATACCTGTATGGTCTAGTGGTTTTCCCTACTTTCTTGAGTTTAAGTCTGAATTTGGCAATAAGGAGTTCATGATCTGAGCCACAGTCAGCTCCTGGTCTTGTTTTTGCTGACTGTATAGAGCTTCTCCATCTTTGGCTGCAAAGAATATAATCAATCTGATTTCAGTGTTGACCATCTAGTGATGTCCATGTATAGAGTCTTCTCTTGTGTTGTTGGAAGAGGGTGTTTGTTATGATCAGTGCATTTTCTTGGCAAAGCTCTATTAGTCTTTCCCCTGCTTCATTCCGTATTCCAAGGCAAAATTTGCCTGTTACACCAGGTGTTTCTTGACTTCCTACTTTTGCATTCCAGTCCCTTATAATGAAAAGGATATCTTTTTTGGGTGTTAATTCTAAAAGGTCTTGTAGGTCTTCACAGAACTGTTCAGCTTCAGCTTCTTCAGCATTACTGGTTGGGGCATAGACTTGGATTTCTGTGTTATTCAATGGTTTGCCTTGGAAATGACCAGAGATCATTCTGTTGTTTTTAAGATTGCATCCAAGTACTGTGTTTTTGACTCTTTTGTTGACCATGATAGCTACTCCATTTCTTCTGAAGGATTCCTGCCTGCAGTAGTAGATATAATGGTTATCTGAGTGAAATTCACCCATTCCAGTCTATTTTAGTTCGCTGATTCCTAGAATGTCGATATTCACTCTTGCCATCTCTTGTTTGACCACTTCCAATTTGCCTTGATTCATGGACCTGACATTCCAGGTTCCTATGCAATATTGCTCTTTACAGCATCAGACCTTGCTTCTATCACCAGTCACATCCACAAGTGGGTATTGTTTTTGCTTTGGCTCCATCCCTTCATTGTTTCTGGAGTTATTTCTCTACTGATCTCCAGTAGTGTATTGGGCACTTACTGACCTGGGGAGTTCCTCTTTCAGTAACCTATCATTTTGCCTTTTCGTACTGTTCATGGGGTTCTCAAGGGAAGAATACTGAAGTGTTTTGCCATTCCCTTCTCCAGTGGACCACATTCTGTCAGATCCTCCACCATGACCCACCCATCTTGGGTTGCCCCATGGGCATGGCTTAGTTTCATTGAGTTAGACAAGGCTGTGGTCCTAGTGTGATTAGATTGACTAGTTTTCTGTGAGTATGGTTTCAGTGTGTCTGCCCTCTGATGCCCTCTCGCAACACCTACCGTCTTACTTGGGTTTCTCTTACCTTGGGTGTGGGGTATCTCTTCACGGCTGCTCCAGCAAAGCGCAGCCATTGCTCCTTACCTTGGGCGAGGGGTATCTCCTCACCGCCTCCCTCCCTGACCTTCAACGTGGGATAGCTCCTCTAAGCCCTCCTGCGCCCGCACAGCCACGGCTCCTTGGATGTGGGGTTGGTCCTCCTGGCCGCCCCTGGCCTCGGGCGTGGGGTTAGTCCTCCCGGCGACCGCCCCTGGCCTCGGGCGTGGGGTTGCTCTTCCTGGCCGCCGCCCCTGACCTTGGACGCAGGGTAACTCCTCTCGTTGCCGCCTTTGATCTCGGACGTTTTTAAAGGGAAAGGTGAGGGGAAGACGGCTGACTCTTCAGATGCTATCTTGTCTCTGTGACCCACCTGCAGGAATGCTAAGACAGCTGTTGGGGTAGAGAGTTAGTCATTCTTTAGCTATGTTATTCTTCATGCTTATTTCTTTTAATCTAGGGAAAGAATAAACAGGTTAGTTGAGGCATGATATACAACTCAGGAGAGCAGAAGTCAGGAGTTAGTTTAAGTTGTCCAGTGATTTCATCCCTATAATTGGGTTTTTTCAAGGTTAGAGAAGATCAGAAATGGGCAAACAGGAAAAGGACAAAAGAGCTGCTTTCAACTATTAATTGACTATAGAGTATGCATTAATCCCTGAGGATGTGGGAATACAATGCGTCACAACAGAGACAAGATTCCAACTGTCAAAGAGCCTATATTGTAATGGAGGAAAGAAGCAACACAAAAAATAAATGAACAAGAAAAAAGTGTCCTGGAGTCGGAATAACCTGGTTTCAAATGTCAGCTGTGCCATTTACCATCTGTATTGTATTAACCTTGTTGTGACTGTTTCTTTCTCTGCAAAATTCAGATAGAAATGCCAACCTTGAGAGGTTGTGATGAGAATAAGAGGAAATCTGTGCTGCTGAATAGTATCTGGAATATAATAAGCATTTTGTAATATTCTGTGAATGAAATATTGGCAACAGGACAGAGTCAGTTAAAAGGGAGGGGATGGAATTCAAAGCACATTGGAAGAATGTACTCTTAAGGCAGAAAAATATGTGTATGTTTAAATATGTGTGTATACACACACACTCATGCATGCACATACAGCTGACCCTAGAACAACATGACTTTGAACTGCAGGGGTTCGCTTATACATGAATGTTTTTAATAGTAAATTAACTACAGTATTGGATGGTCCATGTTTGGTTGAATAAGCAGATGCAGAACTACAGACAGGAGGATGTGGATAGGAAGGCTGATTATAGGCATAGGCAGATTTTCGACTCTCTGGAGGGTCTGCAGCCCTTAATCTCTCTGTGTTGTTTAAGGGTCACTTCTCTATCTCTATCTCATCTCTATCTATCTATCTATCTATCTATCTATCTAATCTGCATATCTATATCTAATCTCTATATATAGTCAGAAAGATAGAGTTGCAGAGAGAAGCAGGAGCAGAAAATAACATGGTTAAAGATGTAGGTGAGTTGGATTAATGGATTTGGAATAGAGAATATAGAAGATAAGGGAGCCTTATCTTGTGGTTTCTATTTTGTCTATAACAGAAAGTAAGGAAGAGTTTCAGTGTTTGAGAATGAGAGTCATCATGTTGAAGAGGATGGTGGTATATAAAATAATTCAAGTTAGCATGGTAGAGTGCATTAAAGAAGAGAGGTTCTCACTTCTGAAGGCTCAGAACTTTAATCTCCTCATTATATGGGAACAGTTCTATCTTTCAGAGATGTCACTATAACAAGTTGTTGAAGTCTTACATCTAAACAGGGGCCTATTAATATGTATTAAGAAATAAGATGGTCACAGAGCGGAGAAGTTAGAACTCACGTGGGCATGACAAACTTCTTGTGGTAGCAAGGCCTACATAGGAAACAGTCATGGGACCATCATAGGATGTTATAGAATCTCAGAACATAGTCTTTGGCTAAGGTAGGTTGAAGAACATTCTTTGCACTTCCAGGAAAGGTGGTACCACTGGGATTTGAATATTCTCCCCCAGATCCTGCCCAGAGGGACATGAACAGCATTATCCCTTTCCAACTACCTTTGTACTACGCTTTCATGGGATCAATACTACTTATGGTCAACATAGGCTTTCCTGCTGCTGCTGCTGCTAAGTCGCTTCAGTCGTGTCCGACTCTGTGCGACCCCATAGACAGAAGCCCACCAGGCTCCCCTGTCCCTGGGGTTCTCCAGGAAAGAAGACTGGAGTGGGTTGCCATTTCCTTCTCCAATGCATGAAAGTGGAAAGTGAAAGTGAAGTTGCTTAGTTGTGTCTGACCCCTAGTGACTCCATGGACTTCAGCCTACCAGGCTCCTCTGTCCATGGGATTCTCCAGGCAAGAGTACTGGAGTGGGTTGCCATTGCCTTCTCCGATAGGGTTTCCTAGATATGCTAATATATTCAGTTACTATTTTAATAGAGTTTAACTGACCTGGAAAGCTTCCTTTTTCTTTTCAGTAGATTTGCACATCTCAAGTTTATTAATCATCTACTGATTTATTATTTAACTTACGAACAAGTACTAGAAGAAAAGTTTTACCATTTTTCCAAATTATTGGGATAACATACCCCTGCTAGTCTTGAGCTCTTGGAAGAAGACAGATTTTAAGAAACCCCTCCAGGAAGATTTTCAAGGATGTATGATTAGTAATTTAAAGAAAGAAAAATATGAGTATAGTATCTTCCACAAATTTTGTCATGTTTATTCTATGTTTGTAAATCCTACAGTTTTGAAGTAAGCAAGGGTAAGAGAATACTGGGCTTCCCTGGTGGCTCAAATGGTAAATTAAAGAATGTGCCTGCAATACAGGAGGCAGTTTCCACCCCTAGATTGGGAAGATACCCTGGAGGAGGGAATGACAATCCATTCCAGCATTCTTGCCTGATAAATCCCATGGACAGAGGTGACTGGTAGGCTACAGTCCATGGGGTCACAAAAGAGTCAGACACAACTGAGCAACTCACACTTTCTCAAGAGAAGACTATTCATTCAGAAAGACTGTCACTCTTCTCTTTACTGCTTTTGTGATGAGGATTTAACCTACTGCTTAAAAAACTCCTTCCTTCAAATACTGTAATGTGGTGTCCTTTATAATTTGCTCTCTAGTAATAGCTCTAATAGGCACCCACTCCAGTACTCTCACCTGGAAAATCCCATGGACGGAGGAGCCTGGAAGGTGCAGTCCATGGTGTTGCTGAGTCAGACACGACTGAGCGACTTCACTTTCACTTTTCACTTTCATGCATTGGAGAAGGAAATGGCACCCCACTCCAGTGTTCTTGCCTGGAGAATCCCAGGGACGGCGGAGCCTGGTGGGCTGCTGTCTATGGGGTCCCAAAGAGTTGGACACGACTGAACGACTTCACTTTCACTTTTCACTTTCATGCATTGGAGAAGGAAATGACAACCCACTCCAGTGTTCTTGCCTGGAGAATCCCAAGGGATGGGGGAGCCTGGTGGGCTGCCGTCTATGGGGTCGGACACGACTGAAGCGACTTAGCAGCAGCAGCAGCAGCAATAGCTCTAAGGTTTTCCTAATAGCGTGATTAAACTTTCTTTCCATCCAGGGTTTGGGTGTAGGATCATTGCTTCCTTAGATGCATCTGGTTCTGAGTCAGTATTATTTCTCTTATTTATAAACCTTCATTCATCCTTTAATTTACAGAGCCTAATGTAATAAATAATCCATGTGGTTATCACCAGCGATATACAGGAATGCAATTGGGAATAATCAGTGCTAAACATGTTAATGGAGAGATGAACTCACTCTACTAATTCTAGGTATCAGTAATTATTCAATCAGTTCAACCATCACAGGTACACCCACAAGAGAGATTCCAGAGGCATCGCTCCACTGCAACTTCAGGAAGTCTTTTATGGATCCTATGGCTTTCTTAGAGAGCTGTGCTACAATTTAAGACAGAATTACCTGAAAATTATGGGGAGATAGGTTTCTATTTGAGAACATATGTCCCAGGGGTGACTAATAACTGGGTGTCTAATTAAAAGAGAAGCTCTCACATACAACTAGATTCTTCCCAGATCTTAGCTCTTAATAACATATGCTCTCTGGATAATAATGGCTCACATTATGGGATTGCTCTATGAAATGGCACTCAGAAATCATCCTTCCTTCATTCCTTACTCTGTCTCCTCTTCCTTCTTAACACGCAAGCCCTTCCTTCTTACTCTTCTTCATCTATGAACTACAGCCCTCTGTAGCCATGAGGGTTCAATGGAAAAAGTGAGTATGAGTGTAAGGAAGTCCTGTTCATACTTTAGGATATTAACCCCCCTGCAATTATCACTAGAAAGCTGCTAGTCAAGCAAAACTAGACGTTTTAGGGTTAGTTGTATTAAGGAAAACACCATGCTGATGTAATCTCAGCAATACCTAAAGTGGGGAAACAAGAATTCAAACATTTATAGGGCTTTGGGGTCTGAATTCAAGTGAATTCAAGTGGTTTAAGGAAGATCATTAAAGATTAACTGGGATTGGGTACAATTTGTAATATAATTGTGATATAATTTGTGCGTATATAAATATATATACACACAAATATGTATATATCATTATGATATATATAATTTGGGTACAATTGTATATAAATTGGGTACAATTTGTAATATAATTGTGATATATTATAATTTATATATATAAAATTGTGATATATATGTATATAATTTATAATATATTACAAATATATTTTGTAATATAATTGTGAGAATGGCAATACAGCAGAGTGAATATCTTGATAAGTAATCTGTGGTTAATAAGTAAGCTGATTCCTAGGTGTCACTTATAAATTGATTGGTGAGAAGTTCCTGAAGCAAGCTGTGAAATTATTTTATTAGGTTACAGGTTCTTTCTGGGCAAATCTTTCTTGGGAAAACCAAGTCAGTTATTTTGGGATCAGTGGCCTATAGTCTTAGCTAAGTCATATTAACACAGATGGTCTCAAATTTCAGTTCTCATGAACTAGTTGAGAAGAAAAGTTTCCACAGGCAGCCCTTTAAGGACTTGAGTGTTGGACATACCCCATCAGTTCAGAAGGAAACAAGATCTTTCAGAAAAGGGCGGAGATAAATGCTGATGCGATTTTAGCTACACCTTAGAGAATGGATAGGCTGCACCTAGTGGAGAGGGTGAATATTTCAGCTGGGGTTAATAACATCAGGAAAAGTATGGATGTGAAAGTCATGCTCATGCATTCATAGGATTCTGAGGTAATTTATTTATTGGAGCAGAGGTTTGATTTGGGAAGCTATGTTAAATAAGATCAAGTCATAATAAATCTCATTATAAAGGACCAGAATTCCAGATAGGTTGATTAGAAATGGTAACATTAAAAGGAAGCAATTGGAAATCTGTGTGACGTTTTGGCCATCTGAGGGCCTGGTGGTAACTTTAAAGAGAAGAAGCCTGATGTGCTGACAGTTATGGAAGATCTCTGTATCCTCATGAGACTAATAAAATGAGTGAGACATAGACAATATAAAACCCCAACCTTCTCTCTACCATATACACATTTTAGAATTTAGGTAAAATTCACATACTATCAATACAAAAATATTTTAACCATTTTAAGAGGTATAATTCAGTAATTCAGTGGCATCTATTTCATCTATGGTGTTTTAAACCACCTACAGTATCTAGTTCCAAAATATTTCATTACCTCCAAAGGAAACTCCACTCCCCAATCTCTTCTCCCTTCAGCTCCTGGCAACCTTACTACTTTCTGTCTTGGTGAATTTGCCTATTCTGAATATCCTATATAAATAGTATCGTACACTATCTGGCCTTTTGTATTTGACCCTTTTCACTTAGCGTGATGTTTTCAAGTTTCATCCATGTTGTTGTGTATATCAGTACTGCATTCTCTTCTAGCTGACTAATCCTTTGTGTGGATATATGATTTTTTTTTATCTGTTATTCATAGGATGGCCCTCTGAATTGTTTCCACCTTTTGCTGTCATGAATAGTGCTGACATGAATATTTGTGAATATTCCCAAGAATTCCATAGTTCATGAAAACTATACCCGCTTATAAAACTATCCCTTACGATATTCTTAACCTGACATCGTAGCTATCTATATCAATTTGCAAAGACACAGGATGGATGAACTTATTATCTAAGTATACAAGAAAAATTAGGATGTACCTGCCAGCTTATCCTAGATCCCCTCCTGTTCTCCCGCTGAGAGTTCTCAGACTCTTTTATTATTCACAACAATGTTTTGTTAGTTTCAGGTATACAACAAAATGATTCAATTACACATATATTTATTCTTTTTCAGATTCTTTTCTTTTATAGAATATTGAATAAAGTTCCCTTTGCTATATAGTATGTACTTGTTAGTTATCTATCTTATATGTAGAGTGTGTGTAACTTAATCCCAAGCTCCTGATTTATCCTTTCCCTCCTATGTTTCCTCTTTGGAAACTGTAAGTTTGTTTTTGGTATCTGTAGGTCTGTTTCTATCTTGTAAAGTTCATTTGTATAATTTTAAAAAATTAGATTCCACATATGAGTGATATCATATGGTATTTATCATTCTCTGTATGACATATTACAATATGATAATCTCTAGGTTCATCCATTTGCTGCAAATGGCATTATGTATTTTTTTTTAAGGCTGAGTAATATTCCATTGGTGTCTCAGATGTTAATGGTAGAGTTTGGGGCAATTTAGGCTTCCCTGGTGGTTCAGACGTTACAGAATCTGCCTGCAATGCGGGAGACCTGGGTTCGATCCCTGGGTTGGAAAGATCCCCTGGAGGAGGGCATGGCAACCCACTCCAGGATTGTTGCCTGGAGAATCCCCATGGAAAGAGGAGTCTGGTAGGCTATAGTCTATGGGGTCTCAAAGAGTCAGACACAACTGAGCGACTAAGCACAGCACATAATATTCCATTGTACCACATCTTCTTTATCCATTCCTCTGACAATGGATGTTTAGTTTGTTTCCATGAATTGGCTATTGCCACAATGAACATTGGGGAGCATGTATCTTTTCAAATTATGGTTTTCTCTGGATATATGGTCAGGAGTGGGATTACTGGATCATATGGTAGTTCTTTTCTTCTTGTAACATTAAATCATCTAGACACATTAATGATTTGTACTCTCTTTCATGCATAGAGAATAATCAAAATTATAAGGGCCTTGCTTATCAACTAGACAAAAGATGAAGATATAGTCTAGACTATAGATGATCAAAGGTGGCTCTGTTTACTAGTTAATTTATGATAGATTAGAGTTTACATTTAATGCGTAATGCACAAAGTTGAGATATGCCTTATCTGGAAAGTTCTGACTCTGGAACAATGATGGGAGAGTTCATAAGAAAAAAAAAAAAGAAACAGTTCTAAGAGAACTATTGGAGCTGCTAAAATGTTTGGAGTATGAAAATGAGATAATAAAAGTAATATCTTATAAGGTGACTAGTGTGGTAATAAGATGAATTAATGAGCCAACATTTATGAAGAGTTTAAAAGAGTATATGACAGATAGCATGAATGATAGTAATAATAAAAACAATAATAATGATATTAATAATTTTGGAGAGGAGGGCAGATAGGAAGTAGGGAGAACAGTTAGTATATGCAATAGTATAATAATAATGCATGACAATAATGCAGATATAAGTCACTGATGCTTACCTTGGGGTATAGGTAACAAGTCAACCAAGTGCCAAAGCAAGATAAATTAGTAAGTCAGATAAAATGCATGCACTCTTTACTTTGCTCACCACAACATTTATTTGTTAGCCTAAAGCCTGGTTATTCAGTGTGTGATGGAGCAACAGCAAGTGATTTCATCTGGGAGCTCATTAGAAATGCAGACTCTCAGGCTCTACCCCAGATGTACCAAATCTGAATCTGCATTTTAATAATTTCTCTAGGTGATCTTCTGTCTCTGATTAATGAAGTACCTACTTTCAAAATTAATGTATCCTGGCAGCGGGCTAAAGGGTAGGTATTTTATCTTATAGAAAAATTCACTGGCTTCATTTATGTGAGATATTAGATGCGTATGGCCACAACCCTTGACATTTCCTAAGCAACTTCAGAAAAGATAACATTTTCACACCTTCTGTTAATAATAGCATCTAAGGCTAATTACAACTCTCCTTAATATCATTCAAAATATAAATTCTTGTGCTTATTTACTGATTGGTTCTATTATTTTTACATTCAGAAGAGTTTCCCTACAGACCAGTTGTTCAGGAACATCTTCCACTCTCCAGACTTTTTGAGAATTTGATGAAATCTATGAAATTCCTTCACAGAAAAATCCACATAAACACATGCAGGCATTTTTTTTTTCCCACAAAACTTATTTCTGCATTGGAAATGTATTTCCTTTACATATATTGACTATACAAATCTTCACAAATATTATGCCTATTATTTTTCGTGCAAAAATAAATGCTTCTTCCTGGAAAAGGCTGAATAAGTCAAAACTGTATAAAATAAACAGAATATCAACCATTTTATTGCTAAGAAGTAAATTTCAATGAGATACCAGCTTTGACATCCAACTGATTCTGATTTTTTGTTTTGATTTCTACTGATTTATACAAAGGTAAAGATGAGTAAAGAGTATCAGAGTTCCCAGGGCTCACATGACAGATAAAACTAGGCTTTCTTCAAGGAATAAGATAATTCTGTAAAACCCTTCCTTGAACTCATGTCTCCCCATTTTATTTCTTTGTCCTCAAGTCAATTAGGCAATCTCTGGCAAAGTGTGTATCATTGATGTTACCTACACCAGCATGAGAAAGTTGATGAATTTATTACCACTATGAATCTAACTATATTTTAAATTATTGAACAAATTAACCTCCAAAAGAAATTCTGTGGGATTTTTGAGGTGGTGGTGGTGGTGGTGGTTGCTCTTGAATGTTTGTTTTCAAGGTATAACTGACTTCTGATTGCTGAAAAGGAAAAAAAAAAATTTTAGTTCTCTATTCTTAGCTAGCTAACAGAAGCACTTCTTTAAATATTTTATATCTTAAGGCACAATGTTTCCTCCTAGAGTGATAACTTATCCAAGAAAATTCATAGTTTTGTTTTCTAATTTGCTTCCTGCCTCTCTTTACCAGTTGTGATCATAATAATGATTCTAGCTATATATTGAATACTTTGCTTTATCAATAAGATTAAATACAGGCAGCAAGTGAGCTAACAAATGAAGACAATCATCCTAGTCAAATCGCCTTAGATGGATTTTTTACCGTCTCTCTCTCAAAAGCAAAGGGAAAAAAAAAGTATTTGAATTTCATTCAAGTGTTTTAGAATTCCCTGGATAAGCCAAATAATTTTTATACAGTAGTGATAGCTGCTTTCTATTGTAATTTCTTGAAAATTGTCTTAAATGGTGATGATTCAAGGTCTGGGGCTGGTAAAGATAATAGTTTGTTTCAAAATATGTTTCAAAATAAGACAAGATTTCTTTAAATCAAACTATAAATTGTCATATATTCATGGCTCTTGAAAGCAATGAATAACAGAAACTTGCTTCATCAAAATACCCAATCATATATTTTCTACACATAGTGTTGCTTTTCCTGAAAATATGTGGCTATCTGGGGTATCTTGGTCTACTTTAGAAGAACTCAGTTGGGAGAAATATAATGTCACACAGTATACAACAGGCTGCAAGAGGAAGTTAGGAAATGCCCCTTCATGCTTGACTCAGAGATGAAGACCTCCTTAAGTATTTCTGAGCTCCCAAACCCAGTAATACCCTCTGTCTCCTCCCAGTTCACTCAATTTTTGAATACAGCCCTCACCACATAGGAAAACATTATTTTGTGTGGTTTCTCTATCTCTTACTTTAGTAATTCAAAAACATCATTGAAATTTAAAGAAATAAACTACCTAATGTTTATATATAGGTGAGGCTTATCAAGTTCGTGTAAGAGGCACACTAAAGCAAGCTGGTAAAATCACAGGAAAAAAGGGAGGTCACATGGAACCATCTGTCATTTATCACCTTGAGAAATCCAGGGAGAAAAAGTGGAAGATATAAGAATTCTCCTCTGTTGAGTTTCTGGGAATCCTTATAATAAGAGCAGCTGCTGCAACTATCCCTCATGGAGTAATACAACTTTATATTCACCAAGTTTTCCTTGTCAAAGAAACCTTTGACTTGATGCCAGTCAATGTGAATCTCCAAACAGAAAGTCATTCATGATTTATTGAGTCTCTTTAATTAATTTTATTTTACTGTGTGATTGTGGAATTATTATCCTATGCTGTGCTAAGCATGGAACAAACATCTTCTCATTTAATATTTATAACAATTCTCAACATAGGTTCTCTTATCTCCATTTCATAGATGAAGGAAACAGAGTTCAGGAAAATGAAGGAATGTACAGGTCGAACTGGGATTGTATTCTAGCTGTAATTTTTTCACAGTCACCACTCCTAACTGCTTCATTTCACTGCCTCCATGAAAATTTCTGTATTCACCTATAAGACAGAAATTAGGAGCTACCACATTTCACCAGAGAAACCTCTAGTTCCAGTCAATATAATTTTGAAAAAAAAATTCTATAGTTGCTCTAAAATATATGCTCTTCCTAAGATATATCTGGACTATTTTCGTATTGTTTAGAACTCAAAGAAACTTGCAGACATTGATGCTAGAGCTGCTGATAGGAAAACAAGCTAAGTCACACCTCACTTGCCTGCAATTTGAAATGTCTGTGCTTGTGACTTTATGTTTAGGGTTTACACTGTTATTCTCCTACCTCGTATTTTATTATGGAAGATTCCTCTCTCTTGGTTGACAGGCACAGAAGCCTCTCACTGAATCTCACTTTTAGTTGCTCTGGAGGTAAGGGATATTTCTATGATCCTCCAGAGCACTTGTCCCTAAAGTGAATGTCAGGAATGCTACATAGTCTGTATTTTAAACCAGACCACACTGAACACATGTTCCATTTATCCAGCCTTTTGGATTGAAACTGTATGAGACCAAAAATAATAATTTCATGTACATCGTTACTAAGCATTCTCTATTTAAAGGCAGCAGTTGTTAAGAAAAAAAAAAAAATGTTATCCTGCACTCTTCTTAACACAGTCCAGGCTCTATGTGGGTTTCTGCTCTGTAAGACTGGTTATCCCAATAATGCCCTCTTACTGTTCAACAAGCAGAAATCAGATAATCTGAAAGTAATTTTGGAGAATAAATTCTGCTTATACAGATGAAAATTTACCTCCCCTCTGATCATATAAATATTTCATTAAGGATCATGTTTTCCACCAAATTGAGATAATCCAGAAAAAAGATGTGTCAACTAGAAGAGGCTGCCTTTTGTATTTAGTTATAAACCTTCCCAGTGAAGAGACGGGGCTCCCTGGGTAGCTCAAACGGTAAAGAATCTGCCTGCAGTGAGGGAGACCTGGGTTCCATCCCTGGGTTGGAAAGATCCCCTGGAAAAGGGCATGGCAACTTACTCCGTATTCTTGCCTGGAGAATTCCATGGACAGAGGAGCCTGGTGAGCTCCAGTCCATGGGTTCACAGAGTCAGACATGACTGAGCAATTAACACAATGACAAAATGAAGAGCCTCAGGTAGCTGCAGTTTTCTTGGAATATACATTTGACGTGTTTCTTTTCTAACCTAAATCACAGAAAATTTGCTTTGGTGAAGGAAGCATTTCCTGTTTCCTGTCAAAACTGTTTGACCACTTTGTAATTTTTCATTGCCTCCATAAGTTCTCATAGCCCCTAGGGAATTCCAGCCAAGCGTGTTTACTGACGTCACTGACTTTCATACAAATATTCCTTTGTGTCCACAAGAGAAATAATGAATGTGGGGGCACCAGAGCTAATTCCAGGCGTGAAGTCTGTTTACCAAAGACGATCATTATTCTGTAATTCTCTCAGCTAATTTTGTGTGGGAACAAAGCCTTTGGCTCCCTGATGCTAATGAGCTTAGGGCATTTCTCTTGTTTTAGGTCCAAAGCAGGGATTTTTCTTCTTTTCCCTTCTCATCACCTTCAGGTGAGCTAATCAGCTCTGAGCAGCCATTGCTTTTGGAGCTCAAGAGTTTCCAGCCTCTCCCCTATTCCTTCCATCTTTAGCCAGGTCCCTTTTCTTCCCATGTCATTTTTGGCTCATACATCCTTTGTATTTGGCCTCCTGTGTGGCTGCCTGATAGCTTCCTCCTGGAAACCACTCTATGGGGATTTCTTTTTTGTTTTCTGAACATGACTTTTAATTACACTTGGATTATTTGGTCATCAGCTGCTATGTAAAGCCTGAGTTGCTGCCATCTAACTGCATTAGAGTAGAGAGTGGCTTCTGGCCAGAAAGGTGGCTTTTGCTCCCCACTTTGCAATGGGCCATCTGTAGAAAAACAGGGGCTGTGGAGACCATCCCTTACAAACCCAGTCCAAGTTCTGCACACAGCATATGATTCCCACCTGCTGGGCTTGGCAAGGGAAGGCTTTAAAGTATTAAAATTATTTTATTATGGTTCCACCTTTTTCTGTACCATCTCCAAATTCTAAACATGTCAATGGGAAATATGGATATGTGATAATAAGTGGCATCATCTATTCTGAAGACATCTTTGATTGATGGAGGAATTTGTACTTTACTCTTTGATTGCCCTTTATTATTTTTTTGAAAAGCATATAAGCATAATTTATTACTCTTCCTACTTAATTTATATTTTATTATTATTTTAATAACAGGAAATGCTCTTTTTTAGTGTACAGTTCTAGGAATTTTAACACATGCATAGATTTATGTAACCAACCCCATCATCAGGGGTTCTATCAGCCCCCTAAAACTCCCTCATAGTCCCATCTTCCCTGCATCTTCCATCCCTGGCAATAACTGGTCTATTCTCTATGACTGTAGCTTTCTGTCTTTTGTTATTATACTGACATTTGGATATGGTGTGACCTTAACATGGGTGTCCCAAACTGACTTTGTGATTTTCATGAATACATACACTGAAATCTTGTCTTAGTCATCTTAGAAGATCCTTTGAATTGTTGTGTGGTCTTGGAGTTACATTCTAGCACACAATAGGTATTTAGAATGTATTTATTAGCTAATCAATGATAACACTCATTGAGAACAATACAGGATTAAGAATAGCTGTTGGAATCACACTTTTGAAGTATAAGGTCACAGTCTTCAGATGTCTTCTGAACAAAAAATCTTTTAAAAAATGAATGTTATAGTCTAGCAACATTTTAAATAATTTTTTCACTTCCTTATTTGTAAAACTCAAGAGTGGTCTTAATTCTTTAGTAGAGAATTACAAAGGAAATTATCAAACTATCAAAACCTGCCATTTCTTGCAGCTTTTGAAATTATAGTCTAAACATTTTTTATTTGACAAGGTATATTTTATTTTCTTTTGAAATACCTTCCCATAAGTTAGAACTAATTCTTACTGCAGTACTTACTTGTTTTACAGAAACATTTATTTCTAGTTTCTATTATGATAAATTGTACAAGAGGAAGAATATCTAAAAATGTACCAGATTTTTAAAATTCCTTGGCATGTGTTTTGTAAATTTAACATAAATTCTTATCCAATTAGTTGTATAAAATGAAAATTTATTTCTTTGGTATTTCCAAAGATACTTCAGGGTCCCTGAGGGGATCCATACCCACCAAACGAAGGAAGTACAGTGTCACAATCCTGGAATAGACAGCACATATAGCAAGGAGAAGTAAAAGCAAACATGCTTCTTTGATTTCCCCGTGGACACTGCTGGTCACGGTATTTAAAAGAAGCAACCCAATGGAAAATGTTTTTCTTGCAAAACTCAAATATCTCATACTAACATTTACCTGGACCTGAATTCACCTTTGCAAGCTGTAGCTGACTGATCTTATAAACTTGAAACATACTGGCAAGCTCAAGGTGACGTCTACTGCACATTCCTTTCCTTTCTGTCTCTCTAGGTAGTCTGTGTCAAGATCTTTTGTTCCATGCAAACTAACACCAGAGAAACCCAGAGGGTTGTTCACCTTAGCACTAATATTTTGGCTATGACAAAAAAGAGAGAGCCCTTAGATTAAGTAAATATTTGATTGATCACTGGCAGTATTACAGTTAAAACTGGATTAAACTCTTGTCATCATAAGTAGTTTATGTTCAGTGGGTTCAGCTGGCTTTCTTTGCTAGTTCATTCCACAAACGTATTGAGTGCCCACAACATACGGAACCTGGTGACAGAGAACAAGATGAGATATATTTTCTGTTCTCAAGGTGCTTTCTATCTGCCAGGAGGGACAGACATGGTTATTTTTGAAAACTCATGGAAATGAATTGATAGCTATATGTCTAAGTGACATGGGAGTGGAAAGAAGAGAGGAACTGCAGTGAAGCCAGCTGTCAATATCAATCAGAGCTGATTTTCTAATCATTTCCTAGAGAAAACCACACTCATTTTAATTTCGAAGGATAAGGAAGAAAAAGTCAGGTGCTGTTTATATGGCCTGCAGTTGGAATGGTCAAAGAGGCAGAGAGAGGATCAGGAGAAAAGATACAAAACCTAAAAAACACATGCTATATTTAGCAACAAACAAACAGATTGGTATTGCTGGAGCATAAACTATAAAAGAGTAAATATGGAGAGATGGTGCTAGAGTGACAGTGTGTTTCATTACCCACTAGAAATATTACCCTGGAGGTGATGGCGAGTAAGTAAAGACACTACTGCAAGGAAGGGAGCGAATAATCAGATTTGTGTTTTTGGACTAGTTCTGTAGCAGTTATGTGAAGAGTGGTTTGGTTACTGGAACAACGGGGGCAGGGGCACAAAATCCAGGCATGATGCGGATGGCGGGCCTAAAATGGAGAAAAGGTAGAGAGAGGAAGGAAGGAAATGAGAGGCTGGTTAGAAAGCAAAACTAACAGAATTGTGCCTTGAAGAGAAGGCGGAGTGAGGTTTTGAGCCCCTATTTCTGTCTTGAGGACTGAATAGGTTTCACTGATAACAGTGTTTGTTAAAGAGAGGTGCCTCATTTTTGCATCTCTGTCCAAAACACTGTCAGTAGGAGATGGAATACTTCATTAAAAGGTGATAGTTGGTCTAGGCTTTCCAAAATGAATACTTTGTTAACCAGTATTTTATTAACCAGACCAGTACTTATTTAGTATAGTTAAATCCAGTAAACTAGAGATTATAATCTGTGAGAGCAGACAGGAGTGCAGATCTTGAATAAAGACTGATAGAAAGGCAATTGGTTGTTAATCTACAGCTAAGAAACTGGTTGTTCATTTAGGTTTTCATTGTTTTTCTAATCAAGAGGGATAAGACATTGCAAGAGAAATAGTTTAGGGAAACTGTCTTGTATACTAAGACTGGAGGAGCAGAGAGAATGGAGGCGGAGAGCTCAAAATAAAAATATGAGACATTGAGACAATGAGATCGCGGGAGCTTTGGTATAGGGCCATAATAGGAATGTAAGTGATCTATAGCAGTGCTGATGCAAGAACCTTGTGTTTATTTCTTCAGTGACTGAATTTGAATTGATTTGGTTTCTCTCTCTGTGTGTGTGTTGTGTGTGTGTGTGATTTCTTCTGTAAAACTCAAAATATTTGGTGAAGTTGTACAGGTGTTAGCAATCCCACCATAAGTCCCAAAGATGAACCATATGTTAACCATATACCCACATCAGATGCACTGATTACTCCCTGGCAGACGTGACTGGCTGCCCAGGTTTGCAAGATATTTGAACACTCTTAACAGGACATCACCTAGAAGACACAGAGGAAGCCAAAACACCTTTCTCTGCCAGTTTTATGTTTTTATTTGTCTTAACTATGAAAACAATAGTGTAATACTAAATGACAAGGTTTTGAAGAAGAAAAGCAGTATTTCCAAAATCTTTCTTTATGAAGAGTGTTATTTTTCACATTATCTTCCAGTTTCCCGCCCCCCCCCCCCATTTAGATACATTTAGATTCCATTTAGATGCCTCCTGAAGGGAGGAGGAGAAGGGATGAGATGGTTGGATGACATCACGGACTCAATGGACACGAGCTTGAGTAAGCTCCAGGAGTTGGTGATGGACAGGGAAGCCTGGAGTGCAGCAGTGCATGGGGTCACAAAGAGTTGGACACGACTGAGCGACTGAACTGAACTGATGAAAGCAATAGTGTAACGCCAAATGACCAGGTTTTGAAGAAGAAAAACAATATTTTAAAAATCTTTCTTTATGAGAGTGTGTTTTTTTATATTATCTTCCAGGTTTTTTCCATTTAGATACATATTTTTATAAAGTTCTATAAGGTTGTACATACAATATTTTTGCCTACTTTTTCACTTATATGGGTGTTCCACATATTGCCATTGTTATGTAGCTGTATACCATTGAGGCATTTATCTATTTTCTAATATTCTTAGCTATTCTCTCATTGATAGATGGGCTTCTCTGGTGACTCAGTGGTAAAGAATTCACCTGCAATACAAGAGATAAAGGTTCAATCCCTCGGTTAGGAAGATCCCCTGGAGAAGGAAATGGCAACCCCCTCCAGTATTCCTGCCTGGGAAATCCCGTGGACAGAGGAGCCTGATGGACTACAGTCCATGGGGTTGCAAAGAGTTGGATATGACTGAGCAACTAAGCAGCAACATCGATAAATACGTATTTCAGTTTTGTACCAAAATGCTTACACCATAGGCCACTTTGTAGTAAATATATGCATACAGTCCTTTCTTCGTTTGAGTATATCTTAAAATAGTAAAAAAAAAAAAAAAAAAAAAGACAGGTGAAGTTAATTTATTTGATCCAGTATATTAAAAATACTTCATTTCTACATATTATTAAATTAAAATAATAGTGAGATAGTCTACATTTTTATATTGTCCTCAAACTTCAGTATATATTATATCTTTTTCTTAGTCTTCTCCATTATTGTTTATTATAGGATATTGCATATAGTTCCCAGCGCTATAAAATAGGACCTTATTATTTATCCATTCTATATGAATTTGCATGTGGTGGTCCCAAACTCCCAATTCAGCCCTGCCCTATAAAATTCAATAGGTGTTATACTCACAGCTCATCTCAGATGAGCCAAATTTCAAGTGCTCAGTGTGGCTTATGCCAATCATGTTGAACAGCATAACTATATTTATTTCCTAAGAGAAATTTATAGTAATGGGATGGCTGGTACAAAAACGTTGAACAGTTTTAAGACCTTTACCTCATACGTTCACTTTTCCAAAATAATCCGTCAATTTAAGTTGTATCTTTTCTTTCAATTAACATTAATTCAATGCTTCCTATATATTGATCCTAGGCCTAAGATGTTACAGAAAAAGTCCTATGAGACAACATTTTGCCATTCTAGTCCAATATGAAATAACATTGGAAAGAAGGTTGAGATGCAGTCACCTTAGTCAGGATCAAATACCATCAAGTTTTATATTGTAAAAATAAAATAAACAAACATATAAATTTTTATTTTTTGTTATTTATTTATTTTAATTGGAGGCTAATTACTTTACAATATTGTACTGGTTTTGCCATACATCAACATGAATCTGCCACAGGTGTACACGTGTTCCCAAACCTGAACCCCCCTCCCACCTCCCTCCCCATACCATCCCTCTGGGTCATCCCAGTGCACCAGCCCCAAGCATCCTGTATCCTAAAGAAAAACACCAATGCAGTATACTAAGGCATATATATGGAATTTAGAAAGATGGTAATGATAACCCTGTATGCGAGACAGCAAAGAGATACAGATGTATAGAACAGTGTTTTGGACTCTGTGGGGAGGGGGAATGATTTGGGAGAATAGCATTGAAACATGTATAATATCATATAAAATTTTCAAAGTTGGTCACGTTAATATACAAAAGGGCTTGAAAAATACACCCAGAATTGTTGAAAGTATTTTATATAAACTCTCCTTAATAATTAGTTTACACTTGATATTCCCAGGTGGTGCTAATGATAAAGAACCTGCCTGGCAATGAAGGAGACGTAAAGAGATGCAGATTCAATCCCTGGGTTGGGAAGATCCCCTGGAGGAGGGTATGGCAACCCACTCCAGAATTCTTGCCTGGAGAATCCCATGGACAGAGGAACCTGGTGAGCTACAGTCCATGGGATCACAAAGAGTCAGACATGACTGCAGTGAGTGAACTTGCACGCAGGCATCCCGTGATCATAATCAGAAAAAGAAGAGAAAACTGGGTCTATACAAACATTACCAGTGAAAAACTGTTCAGTATGATCAGTCAAGACAATTGCAGCTCATCCTGAAAAAAATATGTATCTCCTCCCACCCCTACAAATGGGTGATGTCTGTAATTCCCTCACCAGCAAATATCACTTTGCCCAGGTAGTTCTATTCCAGCTGCACACATCTGGGTCTGTTCTGCTCTGCAGGGGTGAATTGCCAATCCTATCATAGCAGCTTCCGGTTGAATTTTTGGCTGTTATTGTTCACATTCTTGCAGTACTTATGCTACGAGGGTAACAGCATCAACAAACAGAAGCATTTGCAGTTTCTCTCCATCTACTGGGAAGCCGCCTTCCTAATCAATTCTCCTCAGCAAATGCTCCAGGACAGTGGAAAATTCCTTGGGCGAGAGATAATACCACCCAAGGGAAAATGCATTTATAATTGATGTGGTAAAAAGCTGTCAGACAGACATGGGTTTTCTCAACCATTTTTGTAAACATGGTTAGCAGCACTTCCTACAACATCAGAAGCCTACAATTTCTCTACCTCTGGGTAGAAAACTGTATGCAGCCAGAGAAAAGCCCATGGACCAGATCTTGTGGTTTTATCTACCTCAGTCTTCCAAACTGAATAATTGTTATAGAAACTCCTGCCTTGTGTCTACCAAACCATACATTTTTTTTTTAAAGTTTACTTTTAAATTAGGTACTTGATTTACTGTTGAGCATGTTGCCAAGGATGAGGAAATAAGGGGAAAAAGAATAATATAGAGATGCTCCCTCAAATCTGAGGTTTCTCTTTCTTAAATGACTTAGAAGTCATGAGGAAAGGATTCAATTCCCACTCTCTGTGGACTGTAAACGGTTTTAGAGACCTGTGCATTGCACAAAACCAAGTATATTCTGCAATTGGCAGAGTCTGATAGAACTAATAAGTTTAAATCATTTCAGCTCTCAGGTGTGAAAATTCCAACTGTATACATGGAATTATACTCTATTCTTACCTCACTCGTGGCTGCTTTCAGGGAACTATAAAAAGAAAACAAATGCATTTCATTGTATCTGTATAATCTCATGTCAGCCAAAATAATGTATGCACTACAAAACTGGGGAAAGCTTAAATAGAGTTCAAGGTGGTTTCCATCATTCTGAGGGCATTGAATTTTGAATTATTGTGTAATTCTACACCTGTGAATACAATAATTTTTTCAAAGAGAGAGATATATATATATAATATTAAAAAGCATATTTGAGTTTGAATCCTAATTCTCCACTCATTTCTTTTAAAACTTTATTTAAAAAAAATGTTTTTAAATTTTATTTTTAAACTTTACATAATTGTATTAGTTTTGCCAAAAATCAAAATGAATCCACCACAGGTATACATGTGTTCCCCATCCTGAACCCTCCTCCCTCCTCCCTCCCCATACCATCCCTCTGGGTCGTCCCAGTGCACCAGCCCCAAGCATCCAGTATCGTGCATCGAACCTGGACTGGCATCTCGTTTCATACATGATATTTTACATGTTTCAGTGCCATTCTCAGCCAGTAGTTTCTGGTGGCATAGCCAATAGATTCAGGTGGACAGCAAAGGGACTCAGTCATACATATGCATGTATCTATCCCCCCCAAACTCCCTTCCCATCCAGGTGGCTACATAACACTGAGTTCCCTGTGCAACTCAGTAGCAACTTGTTGGTTATCCATTTTAAATATAGCAGCTCCACTCATGTTTTGATGATGAGAAAATAATAATTCTGAGCCTCTACTCTACTGAATAAACGGCACTAATATTATCTAACTTTCAAGGATGTGGAGAAATTTATCAATGATATTTAGGTACAGCCTCTCACACATAGTAGGCATCCGATGCACAGTGGTATTAAAACAGTGGTATTTAAACAATGTTGTCTTCATGGTAATTGTAGGACAGACCACTGGCTGTTTTATTGTAGGATTGAAGTGGAAGATCTCATCAGCCACCTTGAGTAACTTCATGAGCATTTCCTTTACAAAATTATTATATTTTTTGTTTAAATTCAACTTCATTATTGGTTTTGGTTTGAGCAAAGGGCTGGCTTGAGTCTTTGAAAGGTTCAGTGGGATTTTGATTTTAGACTGTAGCTCTTTGTTGTTCTTGTTCCTTGTTTTCAATCATGTACTATTTTTTTAGTTTTTCTTAAATCCATGCCTGTCTCTACTGTTTAAATGCAAAACAGACAATAGTAGAACCTAGAAGAAGTTCACAGGAAAACCATGGCCAAATGCAGTTTTTTCCTTTTTCATGTTTAACTTTGCCCACATCCTTTCTGAAATTGATCTGATGATCTTTCTCTCCTGGCAAAGAAAGAGGCCTTTGGTCTTGGCTTCAGCTGATAAGCATATATTGGAGGCTTATATTAGTGTTAAAAACCAGTTGTCTGGCTAAATTTGGAGACCCAGGGAGAGCATAGAACAATCTGTGATCAGAGCACAGATTGTGGAGTCAGACAGCCAAGATCTGAATTCCAACGATGCTGCTTGCTAGCTGAATAAGTAAGAGCAAGTAACTTCGTGTAATTGTGTCTCAGTTTCCTTACTTGTAAAGGTTCATGCCCAGGCAGTCAAATGCTATACTCAAATGGGACAACTTAAAAGAGTTTAATAAAAGGAATATTTACAGAGGTGTGAGAACGCTTAAGAAAACTAATAAAGGATAATAAAATACTTTAGCAATAAAAAACCCTCACCCTTCCAAGGTAAAAGGGCAAGAAGAGAGAGTGGTTAATAGAATCTTAGGAGAGTTATTGCTTTAGGAGAGGGCTAGCTATGGAAGTTGTAGACTTTGGCAGGAATAAAAGCATCTGTTGTCAATACACAGCCTGGCAAAAAGGAAATTGATAAAGTAAAAATATTGACTTTTCTCTCCTCCCTCTCTCTAATATATTGCTACTCTGTCCCAGTGGCTGGATTCCGTGATAAACCTGAGGACAAGGAGCCTGATGCAGCATGAGGAATGGAGGGGCCTGGATGGAGAGTGGCTAAGAGACAATCTTGAGCAGAGTAACAGTACCTGTCTTGTAGAAGTTTACACAAATTAAGTGCGTGAATACCTGTAAAGCACTAAGAAGCATGCATTATATAAGTTTTTGTCGAAAACATGTGCTATTAACTTTATTAATAGTGATAACTTCCTAAGTTATCAGGCCCAAAGACAGCTCAAGATTCTTTAAGAACACGATTGTCTCATCTTTAGACTAATTTTAAATCTCTATGATGAGACGTGGGAACAAGAAGCTGGAATCTCTGAGATACCAAGACATGCCAGTGATACCAAGACATGACCTTAAGAAGGAACAAGGTGCCCCATGCATTTTAGCTACGACTGCTGCTGCTGCTGCTGCTAAGTTGCTTCAGCTGTGTCCGACTCTGTGAGACCCCATAGATGGAAGCCCAGCAGGCTCCCCCGTCCCTGGGATTCTCCAGGCAGGAACACTGGAGTGGGTTGCCATTTCCTTCTCCAATGTGTGAAAGTAAAAAGTGAAAGTGAAGTCTCTTAATCATGTCTGACTCTTCACGACCCTATGGACTACAGCCTACCAGGCTCCTCCGTCCATGGGATTTTCCAGGCAAGAGTACTGGAGTGAGGTGTAACTAGGACTACCTTGCATATTTTAGCTTGATGTTTCTTTAATAATAGGTGCTCACCTTAAAGATGAAATTATGGTCAGGATGAGTGGAAGGAAAAAAATGGAAATGTAGAAATTGTCTGACTCAGTGCCTCAAGTTAAAAAGAGGGCAGGATCCTAGTGGAAATTGATTAATTTTGATGAACATGACGTTAGCAAGTGGTATGTGTGCAAGCATATGTCTGCATTAACCCATCAGTTTTAATTAAGCATCTACTGTGTGCAAGCAATGTGCTGTCTGGATGGCACATATGTAGATAGTCCACAGTCCTAGATCCTCAGGTGTTGGCTTGAAAACACAGGTGGCAAGCTAATCACATTAGGAAGACATGATAAGGCAAAGATGATAAGGCTATAAATTAGTCCTAAGAAGAATAAGTGCTAGGGCTTTTTGACCGCTTGAGCCTCAGAGTAATGGTGTTACAGGTTTAATGGAAGAGAGAGATTTGGCCAGGGCCTTGGTTAGGGGGTGGTTTGAGGAGGCATAAAACAGATGGGAAGGAAACTTATGGCTATGGTGGAGGACAAATGGACACAGGACAAGCAGGACAAGGCAAATTAGATCAGATCAGTCGCTCAGTCGTGTCTGACTCTTTGCGACCCCATGAATCACAGCACGCCAGGCCTCCCTGTCCATCACCAACTCCCGGAGTTCACTGAGACTCACGTCCATCGAGTCAGTGATGCCATCCAGCCATCTCATCCTCTGTTGTCCCCTTCTCCTCCTGCTCCCAATCCCTCCCAGCAACAGACACATCTGAAGAGAAGACATGACTGAGTTTGAAAAGGTAATAGATCCAGAAAACTTAAGATTTTGAACACAAAACCAAGAATTTTGTCATTTCTTATTTTCTATTCAGCTAAAGACATAGCCTGAGGAGTTTGAGTTCCATTCTGGCTTTCAGATACAAATATGAACACATTATTTCTGGATTACGTATACTTGAATCAATGGCAAGCACAGAGAAATCCATGCATGCTAACTGGTTCATATACACTATGTATTTTCTGATTTGTTGTTTGGCATTTATTGATCCCTCTCAACTTTCTATCTACTCTCTGATACACAGAGAAGTCAATGTAACTATATTACAATTGATCTTGTATTCAAAAAGCTGACCTGGAGCCAATACTAATGGATTGGGGATACAGAACCAAGGCCGGACATGAGTGCCTGTCAGTCCTGCATTGGGAATGACATTGTTTGGCGTGATGAAGTACAGGATAGGAAAAGGCTGTAATCTTGTAGTCAATCCGCTCAGTTAATACACGTGGCTCTAAGAGCCTGTGAAGCCAATGAGCATGGGTGAGTGCTTCTGCTGTGCTTCTGCTTTGCTCAGACTTGAAAGTATCCCAATAAACACTAGGAAATAGAAAAATAAGACCTCCCTGCACCATTCATGTCACTGGAAGGTAGTGTCAACATGTTACCTCACTGTGCTTAGGAGCTGTGGTTCATCATGAGGCAGATGCTGCCATTGGAAGACTTTCTCACAAGGCAAAGGACCCAAGAGTAAAAAAATGAGGAACCTTCCCCCCCACAACAGGATATCACAAAATAGAAAACCTGAATGGAACATAAGCATATAAAAAGCTGCTTAATGTTATTAATAATATGGGATATACAGGTTACATTGGATTACTCTTTCACAACCACAAAATGAATAAGAATGAATAAAAATTAGTCTGAGAATTGCAAGTATGGTCAAAATTTTGAAGTGACAAGAGCCATCATAAACTGCTCAAAGAGGTCTAGATTTGTACATTCTGTTTTGAAAAACAGGGAGTCATTACCAAATATAAGTAAGATGGATGAGTCCTCTGGTCCACAAATTTGATTCCTAGATATATACCCAAGAGGAAATAGTACATATGTTTAAGAACCATGTACAAAATGGCAGCATTTTCTGAAGTGCAAAGTACTACAAGCAATTGGAAGCTGTTCACTGAAAGTAAAATACATAATAAAATTTTAGCATATTCATATACCAAAAGAATACTGTATAGCAGTGAAATGGAATAGGATGTTGCTGTATGGATCAAAGTGGATGAATCTCAAAAATACAATGTCTATTTAAAAAACAAATCATAAAAATTTAGACAGTGTGTTTCCACTTAAAAAAATAAACAAAAATTGCAATATTTCCATATTTTCCTCCTATTTTTCACAAAGCAGCTAGAATGAAGCCTCTGAAAGACAAATCAAATGAAATGTCTTCCACAAAAGAAAAACCTTCCAAAGATTTCCCACCTTATTTTGATTCAAATTCAAGGTCCTTAATATTAATCCAATGCTTAATAATGTAGTTCTCTTGCTAACTTGCCAGTCTCGTCAACCATGCCCTCTGTCTTACTCACTCTGATCTAGCTTTCCTGGTTGATTTTTCTTCTTGTACTGCAGTAAACATTATTCTGTATTAAAACTTTCACACTTGCTAATCCTTTTCCCTTTGGTAATCTTTCCCCCAAATATATTCAGGACTATCTTCCTCTCTTGTCCTTGGTTTCTTCCTAAATGTTGTATGAGCCTTTCTTGATCACCTGATTTAAGAAAACAGCCTAAAGCTTTCTATTTTCCTATTATGCTTCATTTTTCTTCCAGAAATGCACCATGCCTGATATACCACTAGATGCCTTTTGTTGTTTGTTTCTCTTTATCTGTGTCTCCTTTTAGAATAAGAATTTCATGGAGGCATTTGTGTCATATTTTAGATTCCACATATAAGTGACACATCGTATTTGTCTTCCTTTTTCTGACTTAATTCACTTATGATAATTTTTAGGTCCATCCATGTTTCCATGTTGCTGCAAATGGAACTATTTCATTCTTTTTTATGGATGAGTAGTATTCCATTCAGAGAAGGAAATGGCAACTCACTCCAGTATTCTTGCCTAGAGAATTCCGTGGACAGAGGAGCCTGGTGGGCTGCTATCTATGGGGTCACACAGAGTCGGACACGACTGAAGCGACTTAGCAGCAGCAGCAGCAGCATTCCATTGTTTGTGTATGTGTGTGTATATATGTATATATACCACATATTTTTTATCTGTTTATTTGTTGAGCATTTAGATTGCTTCCATATCTTGGCCACAGTAAATAGCACTGCTATGATCAGCTATTTAATAAATTAAAAAAAAAAATAAAAACAAAAAACTTCATGGAGGCAGAGACTATTATTGTTCATTGTTATATGCCTAATACCAAAAATGGTGTATGCTGTATCATAGACAATAAATATTAATATGTATTGAATGACTTAATCCATGGACCACATGAGTATATATTTTAAAAGTTTGTTCTTAACATTTAATATCGTTAAATGTTTAATATCGTGTTTCCCTCTCACCTCTTCTCAGATGGGGCTCATCAGTTGCTCATGATCTCTAAGTAAATGTATGTATACTCTTGACAAATGCTAGTGAGTGAGCAATATCCAGATAAGCAATCCTAATATATTAACATTTAAGTGATATTTTCCATTGTTGAAATCAGACTTGTTTTCTCTTTAAGTGTCTTGTATTCTTAAATGTAAACTAAGTTAGATTAGGATTTGACAAGTACAGATGCATGGTTTGTGATTGACCACATACTTCATGGTTAGTTATGTAGCCTTCTCTCACGGTCACTATGAAAATATGATATACACTGTAATATGCAGAGTAAGCTTGGACTCTGCTATGATCCATATGTGACCCAAGGTTATACATGATGCCAGCCTTTTTGACACAGATTATTTTGATGCCTAATAATATAATACAGGGTAGACATAAACTATTTCTTCAATAGCATTTTGATAGTTTCATTTGAAATGAATTAAACTCCTATCAAAGTTATGGCACGTCAACCCATTGCTGACTCTTCCAGATAATAAAATGATTTAGTGAAGTTAAGTTGTCACAAGGTAGAGCTGGTTCTCAGCAAGCTTATTTGATAAGAACTATTGAAACACTGAATATTATAAGGAATTTAAAATATGTAAAAGCCACATTTAATTGACTGGCAACCTCTGGAAAAAAAAAAAATTCTGTTATCCCTCGAGCCTAATCTTCTTTTTATTTAGTTTCAGCCAAAGTTGGAAATGTTTGATGCTGTCCATGATGACTAAATCTTTGCTTAATCCTCATGGTCCTCTCTTTTATTCTGGTAGTGAAGGACCTCTGCAGTCTAACTAAATGACTCTTTTCAAGATTTATCTGCTTTTCCCTCCTCCATGGATCCTCTGCTCCCACTTAAGTGATCCTACTGTCTTCTTTACAAGGATTGCTCAGTTTCACATTGAAGGCTTTACTAATAATATTTCCAACTGATCTGTCTACACCTTGCTTCCTCTTTTCATATATAAATATATAAGCCTGTACTTCAAGGTGTACCTAATTGAGGCCTCCTCCATGGAGCCGTGCCTGCTCACCGGCAGGAAGGAATTTCTTCATGCTTTGAAATCTAGAGCATGTTTATGCGTGAGCACCTACATTTGACAGCTGATCAAATACATTATTACTTTGTAATGTTAATTCTCTCTATACACAAATATGTGTGTGTCCTTGTGTGTACAAGCTCCTAGAAGACATATATAGCTCCTTGTTAGTAGGGCTATCTAGTAAGTCCACAAAGTATTCATACAATTCACCTTCATAGGTTTTTGAATATTTTTTGGCTTTGCAACATAGTTTTGCAATTCAAGCAGCTGTTGTCTGCATTGAACTTATAAGGTGAGTTATTTCAAATGTATTGTTCCTCTTCTGTGGTCTTTGGGGGGTGGCTGAGAAAGAGGCTGTGCTTTATGCCACATTTGGCTCTTTCTGACTTTGATCCATCCAAGATGGGACTCCATTCATTCAGGAAGTCTCCATTTGCCTTTATGGTAATGAAGGTGACTGACATGTCTCTTGTCATTTCTTGCATGGCATTGCTTATCATTCCTTGCAACATATTTAAATGAAATAAACCAGGCAGTCTAAGATTTGTTAGCTATCTAGAAGAGTTAAAAGAAAGGGAGAGACAGACAGGCAAGAGGTGGCCATTCTTATATGGGACTGCTCCAGAGAGAATGAAGTGAAGTGAAGTCGCTCAGTCATGTCTGACTCTTTGCCACCCCAAGAACTGTAGCCTACAGGCTCCTTCATCCATGGGGTTTTCCAGGCAAGAATACTGGAGTGGGTTGCCATTTCCTTCTCCAGAGAGAATGAAGACAGTGCATTATTCAACAAGCTAGAGGATCCACTAGGCTTCCAGCTCTGATGAATGGCACAGCGCCCAGTATATGCCTGCTTCCTTCACATCTGTCAGCATTCTGAGTTTTCAAAGCATTTTTCCATGATCTCAGATTCCCTCACTGCAGCCTTAGGAGTAAGTTAAAAAGCAGAAATTGTCCCAATTTTTATATTATCTCTATCAAACAATGTTTTCTGTTTCAAAAATCTCTTTTCCCATCAGAAGTGGGACTTTTTTCCTCCTTTGAAAGCTTCTCTTGTGAAGTCCTGTATGCCAGAAGTGAGCCCATTGTGGCTCTGAAAGCCTTCGACTGATTGGCTTGCCTCTCAGACCCTCTCCTGCTGTGTGCTTCTTTTCAGCAACAAATAAGTGTCAGACAATTAGAGATGGGACTGGAGATGTGTAAATTGTACTGTCGCCTCAACAAATTAGTAATTTTGTGATAATACACTGTCCTTGTAATGTGGTTAGAGTTACCAGAGTTACCTGCCTCTATTTGTGCTCAAAGGCCATGGGTAAGATTGATGAAGATCCTGTGTGGTGATTCATTTTCCTTCTTGACACACTCCCCTCACCCCTCCTTTCCCAAGAAATGAGACATTAACCAGCCTTTAGGAGTTGAACAGAGTCTCCACCTGGCCTCCTGGTGCTCAAGGCACGCTCCACACCATGCCATTTCCTGGAAATTATTACACTGCCTGTACTGAACGGCTGAAGGGAAGCAACAGTGTGACACAATGAATGGGATACACTACCCACACCTCTTTGTCCAGCCTTCTCTTATTCGGTGATCAGGCCCTTCATGGGCTTGGTACTGGGTTCAAAAATCTCAGCATTACCACTGTAACTTGAAAACTTCCAGCTATTAATGGATGTTATCATGGACTTTTACCTTCCTTCATAAATAGATACAGGAATAATTCCTCCACAGAGTTGGCACTTCCCAGCCTTGACCTTTCTGCAGAAGGAATTTGTGCATGCATGAACGGTCCTCCCACTGATGCTCCTTCACTTGTCTCATTACCTCTCTAGCTGCTTCTCCAAGGAGCGAGAGATCGGAAGTGGAACCATTGCTTTGGAATATCCCAGTTAAACTGCACCTTGTGGTCTGTTACAATTTAGTAGCAAGGTAGTCCTAGGAGGATTGATCACAGTGTTATTGACACATTATTTGTTTCCTGGGTATGATATTCTGTGCCTTTGAGGAAGCAGTGTGTGTGTGTCCCATAATCATGATAAGTCTACCACAAACTGACTGTACCACAGTTCCCACAGAAGAGTCAAGGGAATTTTAAACAGGAAGGGAGAATGAATCTTACCTTTTAAAATATTAAGATATTCGGTGATGGATAGGGAAGCCTGGTGTGCTGCGCTTCATGGGGCTGCAAAGAGTTGGACATGACTGAGCGACTGACCTGAACTGAAATAAATAAATTATGTTCAAATCCAAAAAAAAAATTAAGATATTCATAGTAATAACAACACTGTGGTAATAATGTAGGGGTAACTGATACACAAGTAGGAAGAAAAGAGGGCTGAGAAACTGATCCAGGCATCTGTGGGGAAGTAGAATAGGATTGCTATGGTTACAGGTCCAAGGGGAAGTGAACTTCTGGTCAAAGAACAGGATGAGAACTGACTGAGTAGACCACATGCTCAATTTTAAATTCATATCTGATGTCAAAAATCTCAGAAGGAGAACTTCCTAAGTGCCAAAAATGAAGAAGGAACCCAAATCTAAGGAGATTAGACTGTGGCACCACAGAGGCTGGTAGATGCCCGCTTAGGGATGAGCGCCTATCCTGGGGTGGGTGTCAAATCTCCCTACGTGGTGGGTGGACTGGAACAAGGCTCACTGCATAAATTTGACCACTAGCCTTTGAACACAGCATGAAAACAGGCTACATTCCCAGGCCAGGAGTGAAAAATGAGTTACTTTTATTAAAACAAATGCAATTTAATTTGTGGTTACCAGGGAGAATGTGGGAGCAGAGGCATAAACTGGGAGATTTAAACTGACATATACACATTACTATATATAAAATAGATAACTACCAAGAACCTATTATATAGCACAGGGAACTCAATACTCTGTAATGACCTATATGGAAAAAGAGTCTTAAAGAGAGTGGATATACATGTATATGTAAATTGATTCATTTTGCTGTACACCTGAAACTGACACAACGTTGTAAATCTTCTATACGCCAACAAATTTTTAAAAATTAAAAATGCAATTTATTTCCCCTTAGGATTCAAAATTTTAAACTGACACATAACAATTAATTCACAACCCTGGGCAAGCATAGGATTCTCTAGCAGGATATCTCCCAGCAGAGAGAAACTCACAATAAAATTACGAACGCATGAGAAAGCCCACTGTCATGGATGTAAATAATAGATTCGGTGAACAGGAGAATTTACAAGCAAAGACCAGGTTTGAAAGAACAAGGTGAAAAGGCAAATTAAAAATTGCATTTCTAATTTGTATTGAGATAAAGAGAGGGATGAAGTCTATTAACACAGGGGTAGGATATTACGGCTATTGTGGAAGAAAAACAAGCATATTTCTAAAAGAAATTCAAGAGATAAGAAATCTAATCCTTAAAATTAAAACACGTAGCAACTAAGTATGGGTTAAGTGGGAAAATATTGACAGATGAAGAGAAAGTTAGTGAACCAGATTATAGATCTCAGAAAATCATCAACAATATGGCTCCCCAAATAAAAAGATGGAAGTGCTGATAAGAAATTCAACTGTATGGCAGATAATCTGGGAATCTCTAAAACACTTTTATCAGTTAATAAAAATTAAATGGGCATTGGGGAGAAGGAATATTTGAAGAGATAATGGCAAAAAATTTTTCCGGATTTACAAAAAGACAAATCAATAAAGCAAAAGGACAAACTGTTCAATAGATGATATGGGGGAAAATGGTCTTGCATGACACACAGTATGGAAACATTGTGTGCAATCATGAAAATAGCAACAATCTGAAATAACCTAAATGTCAATCGCTAGGATGTTAAATGTTAATTAATGAAATGAGACATAGTGCCACAATAAAATATTTTATGGCATTTTAAAGTAATAAATCTCTTTCCTTCTTCTCCTTCCTCTCCCCTACTCCCACTCTCTTTTTCCTCTCTCTAAGCTGTATATGTATGTTATCCATGTATATAAGAATATATCTATCCCTCCATCCATGTGGCAAAATTTAGAAAGCATGTTAAAAGATAAAGTTATAAAATTATATTTAAAATATGTATTCACTCTGATATTTAGAACACATTTCAAAAATCCTTGATATGCACATAATTGTGCGTTTATATTATAAAGAGAAAATGAACAAAGAAAAAAGCAAAATAGTATGGAAAGATACACATATAATTCATAATAGTGTGCACCTCTAGGGAGTCAGAACAAATCATGGGACAGGGAATGTGAGACAGAATAATATTTTATAGTCAATGTAATAAAAAGTTAACAGCTTCTCTTCAGAGTGCTGGGTAAATGGCAAATGTGCGTGTGTGCGTGCGCATGCTAAGTCACCAGTCATGTCCACCTCTTTGTGAACCTATGGGCTGTAGCCTGCCAGGCTCCTCCACCCATGGCATTCTCCAGGCAAGAATGCTGGAGTGGGTTGCCATGCCCTCCTCCAGGGCATCTTCTCAAAATAGGAACCGCAGCCACATCTCTCTTGTCTCCTACACTGGCAGGCAGGTTCTTTACCACTAGCGCCACCTGAGAAGCCCATATAGTGTATATTTTTCTCTGTTTCAATAAAGAGGAAATAATGACATTCTGAGCATTGCCCTCCCATTGGCAGAGCTGGGTTCTCTTTTAACCAACCATCATAGGGAACACACACACACAAGTGCTTGCCAGATTTAGGAGAGTGTTCAGGGTCTACAGAATTCAGAGAAAATGCTGTTTCTAATCTAATTTGCTTGGTCACTTCCTCTTTAGAAAGAATGAAGACGGAATTGCTGGAAGGAAAGTGAAGCGGCAGTCATCTACACATCCCATCTACTTTTTAAAAATCCCTACTTAATAAGCCTTTGATAAAGTCTCTGCCATCTCAACGATGTTGATAAGCATAGGAAAAAGGACTTGATATTGTTCACACTGAAGAGGATGGGAAAAGCTTTAGGTTAGGATTGATTAAAGCAGAGGATATGACTGGTTGTGAGTGTGTTTGTGTGTGTTTGTGGTTGTGAATGTGGGGCAGTGAGATGGTGATGAAGTGATGAGTAGATTATACTGCTTAGGGAAGATAGATGGGAAGATTTGATGAGAAAGCAACAAGCATCCTATGGATTTTTCCTTCAACTTCTTCATCTGTTCAAGCCATGAACGTTTTCCCAACTTTAAACAAAGCCAGGAACTATTAAACTAATGACTCCCAGGTGTTTGCTGGTGTTTATATTATTCATGGAAGGGATATAGCAGAAGGAAGTTTGCTGAAAGAATTCTTGGCAAATGAAGGCCACATATTGGGGAAAAGGTCTCCGTAGCTGGGACGGCTGGGAGAGAGATGGGAGTGCAAGGCCAATGTATCCTCCTGGGACTTTGTGAGGCAAAATGCCCAGTGATCTAGAAACCAATTGCACTGACTTTTGCAATTTTAGCAAAACCATTCATTTTCCTCTTAAATAAGAACCATCATCATTTTCTATGTTGCAGGATAATTAACTAAAAGGGATAAAGGGCTGTTGAAATGTTGAGTGTCATTACCCCAGTGACTCATCCTTAAGAGTAGCTTTAAACCCCGATCAGCAAAATTTGTGAGTCTCCACAGGGAAAGTTTCCAGAATAGCGGAGTCCTAGATTTCTACCCATACGGACCTCAGAGTATAGTCAGTTCAGTTCAGTTCAGTTGCTCAGTCGTGTCCAGCTCTTTGCGACCCCATGAATTGGACCATGCCAGGCCTCCCGGTCCATCACCAACTCCCGGAGTTCACTCAAACTCATGTCCATCGAGTCAGTGATGCCATCCAGCCATCTCATCCTCTATTGTCCCCTTCTCCTCTTGCCCCCAATCCCTCCCAGCATCAGAGTCTTTTCCAATGAATCAACTCTTCGCATGAGGTGGCCAAAGTACTGGAGTTTCAGCTTTAGCATCATTCCTTCCAAAGAACAGCCAGGACTGACCTCCTTTAGAATGGACTGGTTGGATCTCCTTGCAGTCCAAGGGACTCTCAAGAGTCTTCTCCAACACCACAGTTCAAAAGCATCAATTCTTCGGCGCTCAGCTTTCTTCACAGTCCAACTCTCACATCCATACCTGACCACTGGAAAAACCATAGCCTTGACTAGATGGACCTTTGTTGGCAAAGTAATGTCTCTGCTTTTTAATATGCTGTCTAGGTTGGTCATAACTTTCCTTCCAAGCAGTAAGCGTCTTTGAATTTCATGGCTGCAATCACCATCTTCAGTGATTTTGGAGCCCCCCAAAATAAAGTCTGACACTGTTTTCATTGTTTCCCCATCTATTTCCCATGAAGTGATGGGACCAGAGTATAGGACACCAACAAAACTGGATGACAACAGTCTTGACAGTTGTCACTTTCTCTGAAGACAAGAGGCTGCCTGTGGAGGAATACTGAATCCATCAGATGCTTCCTCAAATCTGCTGTTACCAAAATTAATGTATGTGTGCTCTCAGTTGGGGGCAAGAATACTGGAATGGGTTACCGTGTCCTCCTCTAGGGAATCTTCCTGACCCTGGGATAGAGCCCATGTCTCTTGTGTCTCCTGCATTGGCAGGTGGATTCTTTACTGCTGAGTCACCTGGGAAGCTCCACCAAGATTAATGAAACAGTGTAATATCTATCTATTTGTTATGTGGCTTCTATCCCTTAAGCTGTTTTACATTAGGCATGATATGATCTTGTTTAGCCATAAAAAAGGAAATTTAGACATCACACTCTACTCTTTAAGTATTAAATATGGAAGGTGGGACTTATTGTGTTCAGTTCAGTTCCATTGCACAGTCGTGTCCAACTCTTTGCAATCCCATGGACTGCAGCGTGCCAGGCTTCCCTGTCCATCACCAACTCTCAGAGCTTACTCAAACTTGTGTCCATCATGTCGGTGATGGACCGACATCCTGCCATCCAACCATCTCATCCTCTGTCATCCCCTTCTCCTCCTCCTGCCTTCAATCTTTCCCAGCATCAGAGTCTTTTCCAATGAGTCAGTTCTTTGCATCAGGTGGCCAAAATATTGGAGTTTCAACTTCAGCATCAGTCCTTCCAATGAATATTCAGGACTGAGTTCCTTTAGGATTGACTTGTTCCTTTAGGATCTCCTTGCAGTCCAGAGGACTCTCAAACGTCTTCTCCAACACCACAGTTCAAAAGCATCAATTCTTCAGCACTCAGCTTTCTTTATACTTATTGTGTTATTTAATGTTAATTATGGGCTTCCCTGGTGGCTCAGATGGTAAAGAATCTGCTTGCAATGCAGGAGACCCAGGTTTGATCTGTAGGTTGGGAAGATCCCCTGAAGAAGGGAAGGCTACCCGCTCCAGTATTCTTGCTTGGAGAATTCCATGTACAGAGGAACCTGGTGAGCTAAAGTCCACAGGGTCACAAAAGAGTCAGACACAACTGAGTGACTAACACTTTCACTTTTATGGAAGATGAAAGTCAGTGGTCTCAGCCTCGAAAAAATTAATTTTACTCAGACAGGAGAAACGATTTCACCTAAAACAGAAAAGAACCATACAGACACGGTTTAATCAATTGTTTACTTCTAATTTTATAAAATGATGCCCAAGTTTTGATACAGACTCAAGATGTCAGGATGGCTGGGTTGAAACTAGAAAATGCCTAGATATGGGTAAATGAAAAGGAATAGATTTCAACAGAAGAAGCTTATAACATAATACTGAAAGCATTCTTTCTCTTCATTTTATTTTCTCTACTCATGTTATTTTAGGAACTGCAGGGAATATGTAGTTGGATCATAAATGCTGTTCAAAGATCATATGGTTAATGTTGCAATTTTTTAAATGTAGAAATGGCCTCAGGCTGGTTCTAATTGAGCAGTCACTGTAAAACATACTAAACCACAGAGAACTTGGGCAGAGAAGGATATTTTAATTTATTTGCACCGTCTCTTTGGAGTGGTGGTGGAGACATTAACCACTTAGAATGGCTAGGTTCTTTCCTTTTTTTTTTTTAAATCAACATAAATATGGGCAGTTGGATTAGAGGATTAATGGCATCCTCATTGCCTAATTCTTTTTTTTTTTAATACTCTTTTCAGAGAGCATATTGTCCGTAAGAGTTTCTGATTATCTTCCCTGTTATGCTTAGTGAGAACTTTGAAGAACTATGAAATTGGACTCAGTAGGTGTTAAAAAAGTTTATTAAATGTTGATAGGAATCTGTCTAATTCTGGAGATTTTCCAGATCTAAGGAAATTGCTTTATTTGCAGCATTTCCATTCCATTGTTAACTGATTGTGTTTGTATCTTTTAAGTATATGTCACTTAATAGGAAAAAAAATCAGAAGGACAAGTTATGACAAAGAAATATTACTGCCTTTCTCTGTTGCTGTCTTCTTCCTTTGTTTGTGCATGTACTGTTTACCAGAGGGCTGGGCTCCGTTATTGGGTCTCTGAATTAGTCATTAACACCTTCATGTGGGGGCAAGATCCATGGGCATCCTGTGGGGAGGATAACGAGTTTGGGATTTTATTGCAGGGATTGCATTCCAGTTTCCAATTTTTTTCTATAGGTCACTCATATTGCAAGTAATTCTTGAGCAAACCATTCCCCATCTGTTCAGATCTTGTTATAACAAAATCAGCCATGACAGATTATGGTACATAAAACAGAATAAACTTTGCCCAGCTGGATGTACAAAGTAAGGAGAGGGAGGATATACAGGGCCCTCTAGCTATAGAAAGCTGCAATCAGGACATTCTCCATCAGAAAGAGTAGAAGGTGTAAAAGGTTAAGGGCGGGGGTAGGGGGGCGGAGGAGGGAAAGGAGGGCTGCCTGTTTAGGAAACCACTTCTGGCTACTGAGTAATATAATGGAGAAATTAGACTTTTTCTTTTTTTTAAATCTCATTTTCTTGCAGTGAGAATGCTTAACATGAAATCTACCCTCTTAACAAATATTAAGTGTGCAGCTTATTATTATTGACTATAGGTACCAATCTAATCCCAAAGAAAGGCAAGAAGAAGAACTAAAGAGCCTCTTGATGAAAGTGAAAGAGGAGAGTGAAAAAGCTGGCTTAAAGCTCAACATTCAGAAATTTAAGATCATGGCATCTGGTCCCATCACTTCATGGGAAATAGATGGGGAAACAGTGGAAACAGTGTCAGACTTTATTTTTGGGGGCTCAAAAATCACTGCAGATGGTGATTGCAGCCACTAAATTAAAAGACGCTTACTCCTTGGAAGGAAAGTTATGACCAACCTAGACAGCATATTAAAAAGCAGAGACATCACTTTTCCAACTAAGTTCCATCTAGTCAAGGCTATGGTTTTTCCAGTAGTCATTTATGGATGTGAGAGTTGGACTGTGAAGAAAGCTGAGGGCCGAAGAACTGATGCTCTTGAACTGTGATGCTGGAGAAGACTCTTGAGATTCCCTTGGACTGCAAGGAGATCCAACCAGTCAATCCTAAAGGAGATCAGTCCTGGGTGTTCATTGGAAGGACTGGTGTTGAAGCTGAAACTTCAATACTTTGGCCACCTGATGCGAAGAGCTGACTCATTTGAAAAGACCCTGATGCTGGGAAAGATTGAGGGCAGGAGGAGAAGGGGATGACAGAGGATGAGGTGGTTAGATGCTATCACTGACTCAATGGATGAGTTTGAGTAAACTCAGGGAGTTGGTGATGGACAGGGAGGTCTGGCGTGTTGCAGTCCATAGGGTCACAAAGAGTCGTACACGGCTGAGTGACTGAACTGAACTGAACTGATAGGTACTGATGTTATACAGCAGATCTCTAGAATTTACTCATCCGGTTTAATTAAAACTTTATACCTGTTGATTAGTTACCTCCCTTCCCCTCACCCCCTGGAAACCCATCAGTCCATTCTTTGATTCTATGAATATTACTATTTTAAATACCCCATTTAAGTAGGATCACGTCATGTTTTTCTTTCTGTGGGCTGGCTTATTTTACTTGGCCTAATGTTCTTGAAGTTTATTTATGCTGGTGTAGAAGGCATGTTTTCCTTCTTTTTTTTTTAATGTATATATCACATCTCTTTATTTCTGTATTCATTCATCTGTTGATAAATAATTAGGTTATTTTCAGTTCTTTCCATATCTTAACTTCTATGAATAATGCTACAATGAACATAGGGATGCTAATCTCTTTGAGATACTGATTTCATTTTTTTTTTTTAAATAAATACCCAGAAGTGGGATTGCCAGATCAAGTGGTAGCTATGTTTTAACTTTCTGTGGAGCTTCTATGCTATTCTTTCATTCCTGACAACAGTGTGCAGAGGTTCAAATTTCTCTACAGCTTCAAGACTTTATGTCCTTTTTGTTGTTGTTGTTATTATTGTTGTTATTGTTAATAGCTTTGTTTTGATGTACACATCCCAGAGAGAGCTCTTTGCTGTGTCACTTCAAAGATGTCTATACAGAGCCCAGGTCCCTCATCAGAGATTCCCAGATGGCTCAGTTGTAACAATTCCACCTGCCAATGCAGGAGACACAGGAGATTTGAGTTTGATTCCTGGGTTGGGAAGATCCCCCTGGAGTAGGAAATGGCAACCTGCTCCAGTATTCTTGCCAGGATAATTCCACAGACCAAGGAGCCTGTTGGGCTACTATTGGTGGGGTCGCAGAGAGTCAGACATGACTGAGCAATTGAGCACTCACATCCACAAGTCCCAGGTAAAGAAAGCTCATTCCAGGGAATACACACAAGGCTATGTGCTGCCATCACCAGGACTGGCATGAGTAAAGCCCCGTTGTCTTGAGTTGAATAACCTCACTGGTATAGTCCAAAGAAAAGGCCACACCTTTCCCACACCTGTCATCAGGTTCACTCTTTAGCATTTTGCTAAACCAGTCACATCAGTAGCTAGTTAATTCAGAAAACACATGCTATTTTTTCTAATATTTCAGAAAAGCTTTCTTTTCTACATATTTCTCATAAGTTTCCTTAAAGTTATTTCGATATATTATTTTAATTTGCTATTATGAAAATTTTTTCCAAAATATTTTCTAAAAAAATATTGCTGGTATGTAGAAAATAATTTCTAATTAATTTTGTATTCAGCCACTTTATCTAACTCTTTTATTAATTTTAATGGATTTTCAGTTGATAGTCCAAAGCTTCACAGTATAATAGTATGTACAAATAATTGTGATTTTATTCATTTATTTTATTTTATATTTTTGCTTTAAATAGGAACCCCAAGATTATGTTAAGTAATAATACTGTTCAAGTAGTAGCATTAGTCTTATTAGTATTATTAGTCTCCACATAGACTAATATGTAGAGAGATGGAATAGAATTTCAAAGTAAGAGTTTAATAAATATTAACTATTATTTTATTCATTCTACCTTAATTAGCATATACATTTATAATCTTTCACTATTATATTGAGATGGCTTTTATTTCTTATTTTGATGCATATAACTGAGTTTTGTCATATGTATCATTCAGAATTACAGCTATTTTTTCCTTATATTTTTCAGAGGCATTGTTTTCCTCCAATCAGAATATCATGTGGAATTTATTAGATTAAATGACTTTGTAGTGGCCTTGAGACATAGTAATAAAGAAAACATTCAAAATTCCTGTCCTAAAGAAGTATGTATTCTAATGGAAGAGAAACAAAGATAAATAGTTAAACTCAAATTACGCTAGATAGGTTGGGTGAAAGTGAAAGTGAAGTCACTCAGTCGTGTCCAACTCTTTGCTACCCCGTGGACTGTAGCCCACCAGGGTCCTCCATCCATGGGATTCTCCAGGCAAGAATACTGGAGTGTGTTTCCATTTCCTTCTCCAGGGGATCTTCCCGACCCAGGGATCGAACCCAGGTGTCCTACATTGGGGCAGACCCTTGTCTTATCCGAGTTCCAGAGGCAATAGTGGAGAAGAAGTACTAGTCAGAATGATATTGGCTAAGAAGAATTCCAGAAAGATTAAGACGTACAAAAAGGCTCAACAAGCCCTAAGAAGATTAATCTGTTTAAAGTCGTCCTTTCCACGTCCTTGTCTGCAGAAGCCAATAGTTAGATTATCTGCAAATCTGCTTCCATTATCTATCTTTTGTCTTGATTTTCAAATACATTTTCTTGCCTCTTGATGTTTCATGACATTTTATGGTACGGAGAACCATAGACTACAAATGCTGCAACTTTCCTGCAGAGAGTATTCACACTGCCCTCTGTTAGGGAGAGCAGGAGCAACTTGTATCACAACCAAGGATTAGAATGTCGAGTCTTGGGCTTCAGTATTAGTAGGAAGACTGTCCACCTTGGATTCATTTCTGTTTCTAAGTTGTGATGTAGTGCTGGAAGGCTGAGATTCACATCTGCCCTCTAGAATTTTAATTTTAACTCTTTAATTTCATGCCCAGAATCTTCAGGAGAAACCAGTCCTTCTGGTTGGACTTGATTTTCAAAATACTGTGACACCACAGGAGATATCTTTCTGCCTTTTAGAAGTTTCTAGTCTATCTCCTGTGCCATAAAATTCATCAAGTGTTCTATGAAGAAACCAGCTCTGTGTGTGTGTGTGTGTGTGTGTGTGTGTGTGTGTTTGGCAGGGAGGGGTGGTCCCCATTACATTCCATTCTGTTTCACCAGACTATGCAAAACTCAAAACCCCATTGTTTTCTTTCCTTCAGCAGTCTCCTTGTGCCTGATCAAGTGTGACCATTGGCCCATGTCTAGAATGGACAAATGCCTGAAGGAGAGAATAAAAAAAGAAAAAAGATTATATATATATATATATATATATATATATATATATATATATATATATATATTCAGGTGTTACAAATAAATGTGTCAGCCTAATGTGCATTCTACCCAGAAAGAATAACCGAAAAGAAGCCACACTACACACATTATACTGAAATAGCAACAAACCAAGATGCTAAATAGAAGCAGAAATGGAAAAAGGTTTGGGGTCTACTGGCTTGCCCTGCGACCGAGTGGGGCATGTCCAAATGATAAACAGATGGACACCCAACTTCTTGGAAAGCTATTCAAAGTCAACTAGCACAGAATAAGTCTAAAGAGAGTTTATGGATGACTGTTTAAGTAAAAAGAAAGCTAGCCACAGAGGGATGAGAAGTTTTAGAAAACAGTGAAGGAAAACATCAGAAATATTTCTCAACAAGTAATAGGCTCCAAAAACTTGGCTGGACTTAAATATCTTCATACAATGAAATAAACCGAAACAAGAAAGCTGCAACCTCATGTCTGAAGGAGCTGAACTATTGACAGGTGATTGAAACAGAACCAGTTATTAGAACAGGTGATAAAGACACAGCCATGCTTCTAGTACTGTGCATAGATCAGAGTGGGATCAGGATATAACTGATTGATCTTAAATTTTCTGAGTCCCTTAGCTCCATATTCTGCAAAGCCAAATTCTCTCGTTTAAGAGCCTGAGACAGACCTGAGAGGAAAAACATGGACCTGGGTATCACGCTTTGCTTTTCTCCCTGACCCTGCCTTGATGTGCTTTCCTACAACTTACCCTTGATCATGCGTCTTTTGACCCTTATCTGTCACTTGTCTTATTACTTACTAGTGTTTTTTAAAGTGCTACAACTTAGAAGCCAACTCTGAAGAGCATTTCCCAACTTTCACTGGCAAAGAGAAAAGACTGTAAAGATCAAAATAAATGGAAATCAATACAATAAAGACATTGAAATTCTAGCCCATTTGCCACTGTCACCCACACAGGGAAGCTGGCCTGGTAGGAAAAAAGAGCCAGATGTGTTGGAAAGAGTAAAATTTGCCAAATGAGGGGTCCTCTCTCTCCAGTTGAGTGGTCCTGGCTATGGCAGTTTGGCTCTTTCACAATGCTGAGCATTAAGTGAATTGCAAGGTATCTCACCAGAACTCAGTTTCATTTAGATGCCCCCCCACCCTCCCATGCTCCTTCAGAGACAGAAGAAGGCTTGAGAAGCTCTCAAGCTCTTTCATCAACACAGCCAATCAGAGCTCTCAGTAACAGAGAGAGAAATACAGGTAGGACCCCAAGTAAAAAACAGGGAAGTTTTTTAAAGAAAAGTATGGACCAAATGACTGAGAACCAAGAATGACTGAACATGCTTCCAGACATGAATGAAGGAGATGGTTGATCTTCCAAAGAGCTCTAGTACTTTAGGGAGGAGGGGACTTGTGGAAATAAATCAGGGTTCTTTAAGGCTGAAGGTATCCAGATGTGTCCTGGCTTACAGCTAGGAAAGGTTGATTATGTTAAATCTTTGAAGGCTCAATTTAGAAGCCAGAGGTACTAAGTTTTCAGGATGTCTAGTGTCAGGGTAGGTCCCAATTGGTGAATAATTTTCTTGAGGGAAAAAAAAATTTTTTTCAGGTTCAGATTCCCCAAGCAAACTGTGTGACAAGCGACTGTATAGGGAACTTAGACGCATACTGATAGACTTAAGTAGCCTAATAATCAACAAACCAACCTCACCAGACCCACCACCTCAACATTATTGATTTCAGATTACAAACTAGATGTCCACTAGTCAAATGCTAGAAAGAATTTTTATTTGTGACACACACATGGTTATAAATTAAGTACAATCATTTAAGTACTAGAATATTTCACTCTGCGTCTAGAATTTTTTTCTTGTTTAGAAAGACAAGTTCTAAAATACTGAGAATATTGGGTTTATATTTTGCATGACAACAATTAGATGGAGGTTGTCCACTTTAGATGGAGTGTGGGCTATCCATTATTTTCTCCTTATATCAAGCACACTTCTATTCCATTCATTTATATCTCTGGCTGAGTCTACTTAAAAGTTTACAAACCAGGTACACACTAATTTTTAAAGTTAATATGTATCAGAAAGCTTGTCTTGAGAGTCTCGTTAAATTCTCAGAGGTAAATAGAATTTCCAAAGGACTAAGCATCACCACCACTAATCAAGAAATTACCCTCTTTCAATCTGTTTTTTTTGTTGCAGTTTTGTCTTACATTATTTTACGTCTTCTGTAGTTCAGTATATTCAGTAGTCAAAAGCAATGGCTACAGACCAGTTTTTTCCTCCATAAAATGAAGACATAAATCATAAAATTTTTTATAATTTGATGAAAGAATGTACATGGAACTTTTGCAATAGTTACTGCCATTTTACGTCTCTGGGCTTCCCTGATAGCTCAGGTGATAAAGACCCACCTGCAATGCAGGAGACTCCCCAGTTGGATTCCTGGGTTGGGAAGATCCACTGGAGAAGTAATAGGCTACCCACTCCAGTATTCTTGGGCTTCCCTTGTGGCTCAGCTGGTAAAGAATCTGCCCACAGTGCAGGAGACCCGGGTTTGATCCCTGAGTTCAAAAGATTCCCCTGGAAAAGGGAAAGGCTACCCACCCCAGGGTTCTGGCCTGGAGAATTCCATGGACTGTATAGTCTACAGGGTCACAAACAGTCAGACACAACTGAGTGACTTTCACTTCCACTTATGTCTCTAATAATGCTCTGTTGTATGCTGCTGCTGCTGCTGCAAAGTCGCTTCAATCGTGTCCGACTCTGTGCGACCCCATAGACTGCAGCCCATCAGGCTCCCCTGTCCCTGGGATTCTCCAGGCAAGAATACTGGAATGGGTTGCCATTTCCTTCTCCAATGTATGAAAGTGAAAAGTGAAAGTGACGTCGCTCAGTCGTATCCGACTCCCAGCGACCCCATGGACTGCAGCCTACCAGGCTCCTCTGTCCGTGGGATTTTCCAGGCAAGAGTACTGGAGTGGGGTGCCATTGCCTTCTCCAGCTCTGTTGTATCTGTTAGCTTTATTTCATTAAAAAAAAAACCTGCCTCAAAACTCAGTGGATTAAACCAATTATTTATTAATATTTAGCTCACAATTATTTGGGCTTATTGCTTAGTTTTTCTGCTCTGAGGTAGTTATGTTGATCTTTTCTGGGCTTGTTCATGCCTCTGTAGTCAGTTGTCAGGTCACAAGGTCACATCAGGTATTGGATGTGGCTGGATGGTCTGGGATGGCCTCTCTTACACATATGGCTGTTAATAGATTAATAGGGCAATGGGATTGCTGAGAATTTTACCTCCCATCACTCAGGTGGTCAGCTCAGACTGCTTCACATGGGGCTTGAGGCTTTCAAGAGCAGTTAGAGAGCATGCCTCTTTAAGGAAGTGATTTCCAAGTCTCTGACTGCATATGTTTGCTCCTGTCCCATTGACCAAAGGATGTCACATACCAAGCAAAGACTCAGTGATTAGAGAAAGTCAGCCTCTTGCTGGAAAAAGCTTCAGACTCACTTTACAAAGGGATACACATGTAGGGATGGTGAGAGTTTGTAGCTACTTTTGCAATCTGTCATACTTGCTTTTGTAGTTACTTTTTATTATTACTTAAGTAAGAATATCTGACATGTGGTCATTTAGCTTCCCTTGAGTTATATCTTTGATTGATGCTCCATAGGAAAAAACAAACATCCTTATCATTCTCTATACTAACATTCAGACTTCCCTGGAAGCTCAGATGGTAAAAGCGTCTGACTACAATGAGGAAGAGCCGGGTTTGATCCCTGGATTGGGAAGATCCTCTGGAGAAGGAAATGGCACCCCACTCCAGTACTCTTGCCTGGAAAATCCCATGGATGGAGGAGCCTGGTAGACTACAGTCCATGGGGTCACAAAGAGTTGGACATGACTGAGCGACTTCACTTTCACTTTCATACTAATATTCAGGATCCTCTAGGATTCCTCTGTGTACCTATCTTGTCTCATCCTCCCTTTATCACATACTACATGGGTTCCACTCATTCCAAACCACTTGCTATTCTACAATGTGTTATATTTTCAAAATCGTGTACCTTTTATATGTTACCTACTAGAGTTGGACTGTGAAGAAAGCTGAGCGCCGAAGAATTGATGTTTTTGACCTGTGGTGTTGGAGAAGACTCTTGAGAGTCCCTTGGACTGAAAAGACGTTCAACCAGTCCATCCTAAAAGAGATCAGTCCTGAGTGTTCATTGGAAGGACTGATGCTGAAGCTGAAACTCCAGTACTTTGGCCACCTCATGCAAAGAGTTGACTCATTGGAAGACCCTGATGCTGGGAGGGATTGGGGGCAGGAGGAGAAGGGGATGACAGAGGATGAGATGGCTGGATGGCATCACCAACTCGATGGACATGAGTTTGGGTAAATTCCGGGAGTTGGTGATGGACAGGGAGGCCTGGCGTGCTTCAATTCATGGGGTCGCAAAGAGTCAGACACTACTGACCGATTGAACTGAACTGAACCCAATAATCACCTAAGAAATTCTCATTCAGATGTCAAAATTCTGCTCACATTTTTATTCCTCCCTAAAAGCTTTTCTGACTCCTCCTTCTCTCTTGCAGGGTAAATTTTTTAATGGCTAATGACACATCTCATACACTTTACTATAAATGCCTGCATAGCTGCACATTTATATGCAACTGTGGACAGGAACTGTGTCTTCTCCATCTCTGAGGCTGTATCATTTGCAAAGTGTGTAGAATCAAGTAGATTCTCAGTTAATGCCTGGACAAATGAAGGAACACATAGCAGAATGACACACCAGTTACAGGTCTTTCAATATTGTCTAGAGGCGAAGTTGAAGAAACCACCATTACACATGATATAGTATGTGAGGGACTGCTAAATATCTGGGACATATTTGTGTGGTTATTTCCTTGACCTCAGATTTAACCCACTTTTTATTGTTGCAAATGGGTTTCATCACAGAAAAAACACTCCTTTCAGTCTTGGTGAAAATAAATCCTTTGTCTAAAGTAGACCATTCCCTGCTCTGAATCGATAGGACAGGGTCAACCATTTTCCAGATCCTGAAACTATGTTCTGTGCAAAAGCACATAACTGCTCTTACTAATGTTTCTGGAGAAGAGAATGTAGCCAGTGCGTGCCAGGGGACAGGCTGCTCTGTGAGAACGATTTATGATCTGTCAGGTGGGAACTTTTATGGTGCTGTGCTAAGAGACAAAGAAATTTTAGGAGCTGCTAAAAGCAACAAAAATATGCTTTCAAGCTTAATGAGGAGAAGCGATAGAATCGGGTTGGCATGTAGGGCTGGCTCCATGTGCTAGAGAAAAGCTGAAACGTTCTTTAGTGTTACATATTTTGATTTTGCTAAATTTGTTTTGGGCAGGATGGATATTTATGTCCTTGCACACTGAGCAGTAATTTCAATGTCTATCAATATAATGAGTTTTATTTGAAAATTGTGCCCCGCAAACAATTTTTTATGTAATTTTGTCATAATTTTTTCCCTTACAAAAGCATTGTTTAAGGAAAAGTAGATAATAAATCCATTCGTCATTGTCTTGGCTGAAGGAAGTAGCCATACACAGGCTGAATATCATTTTTATTTTACTGATTGGAAAATATTCCCAAAGAAATGGGCTTAAATGAGGTAAAGTGTTCCCATGCACAGTATCTCCAGATGTTTTTGTCTATAGTCTGTTGATCTAACCATTGACAAAGAGTGACTTTCTTAGATGGAATAAACTTCAGGATGGAGAGTAAGAACAGATTGGAGCAGAGTGCAGTCATAAAACTTAGACTATATGACCAATGTTAGATGATATTATCTAAGTCAACCATATTAAGGATGAGATCAAAACATTTTAAGTGATAAACCAAAGTTCAAGTAGCTCAAATATACATCAAACATAAGGAATCAATTATTTCTACAATTTAGGACTATCCTTTGGTATCTTAATTAAGTGTTGGCAAAATCATATTTCTATAGTTATTCCAATCAGGTATCACATAATGCTCTCAACTTCACTATAAACCAGTGAACAAAATGACTAATTCACTAGAATTCATTTTAATGTCTTTGCAAGGCTGAAGTTTACCCAGATCACTGAAGTGAAAGTCATTCAGTCTCATTTGACTCTGCGATCCTATGGGTTATATAGTCCATGGAATTCTCCAGGCCAGAATACTGGGGTGGGTAGCCTTTCCTTTCTCCAGGGGATCTTCCCAACCCAGGGATCCAACCCAGGTCTCCCACATTGCAGGTGGATTCTTTACCAGCTGAGCCACAAGGGAAGCCCAAGAATACTGGAGTGGGTAGCTTATCCTTTCTCCAGTGGATCTTCCCGACCCAGGAATAGAACCAGGATCTCCTGCATTGCAGGCAGATTCTTTACCAACTGAGCTACCAGGGAAATCCACTCAAATCAACCATAATTTATTATTTATACCATAATACCATAGGTGTGCATAAAATATTGTTGGTTGATTTAGAAAACAATGAAAAAGAAAGTATCAATACCATATAAAAAGTACATTTCTTCTCTTTTTATGGAAAAAAAGATGGAATACGCATGATTGATATTTTCCAGATATTGATACCATACATGTTTTTCCAAATAAAAATATGAAGATTTACACCCATCCATTCATATATCCATCCAAAAAAGCACATGCCTGTGTGTTTAAATTGTCCTGCAATGATGCATATCAGTGCTGGAAAATGCTTAACACTTTAAGGGAGTCGAGTCTGATCATAAACAACCAACTTGCTAAATGAAATCTTAAACTAAGAGCCCTGGTTATCCCCTTGGTTCAAAAATTCTTCTAGTGCAAATGGCTTTGCTCCATTTGCTGGTGACCATTCAAATGGTCCTAATGGAAATGCCTCAACCTTTAGGTTAATAGGTTGCAGAGGTTTTAATTCAGTATGTTTGTGGTGTTGTGGTGTAGTACAAAAATTTGTTGTTTTCACATTATCACAGGTGAAACTGAAAGTGAGGACTTTGAGACTTTAACTTGTTTTTGCTAACTTGAGAAGACATACTAGGTCGCAGATTAGAGATTTTTCTGTGTCCTCATGAATCATCATTTGTTTGGAAGAAGTAGGGCAATAGTATCTGCATGCATCGACAGATGGATGGGTGGATGGATGGATAGATGGAAGGAAGGAAAGAAAGAAAGATAGGCGAATAGATAGATGGGTAGATAGATAGTAGGTAGATGATGGATAGATAGTTAGAAAGATAGGTAGGTAGGTAGATAATAGATAGATAAAGGGCAGTTTCAGAAGTTTGACAGCCTGAGTCTGAGTTCTAACTCTGTCACCATTTATCTCTGTGACCCTGGGAAAATTAATTAATCTCTTGCATCTCAGGTTTCCTGGCACAGTAGAGTTAATAATGGTACCTACCTTATAAGGTTGTTTTGCTGGTTAAATTAGCTGACACGAGGCGAGAGAGAATTCATTTTCATCCAAAAGAAAGAAGTTCAACTGAACTCTTCCAGGACTTCCTCCTGCATTTTTACCTCAATTTAGTTAATTTCAACATTACTCTAGAAGGAAGGAAATAAGAAGTCTTCAAGGAAATCTTCCCCATGACCTAAGAAGGAAACAAAATGTGCAAGGGTGAGTCTTTGGACATAATCACAAAAGATTTACCTTTATGCAAGTTGATCCGTTTCTATTTTCCCTGCAAATCCACAGGTAGACACGTGCTCTTTAGAGATATACTCAAAGGGAGCTCCTCTTGAATGTCTGGCAATTATTTTCCCATGCCTGTGATCTTGTAGAGAGTTAAAGTAGTTGAGAGATGGAGCTATTGTGTTTGTATTTTTTTACAGGCTGTGATCCTGAGTCTGACATCTAACTCTGGTTGTATCACAGAGTAGAAGAAAAGGATTATGAGCCTAGACTCAACAAAAGCAATATAGATATGTTTCTCCTAGGTGAGGGGGATTCTCTTTCTAAGATTATGTAGGGATATACTTTGAAAAATGCATCAGCAGATACAAAAGGATTTGCACTTAAAAGGAAGACAATATATTGTTTTTCAAGCAATCTGTCTCCAAAACAGTGCTTATTATTAAACAAAAACTTGTTAAGTGTGCTATAGTGGGGAGATATTGCAATTAATAACATTTTGGAGTATATCTGGTTTTCTGCAAAAACCTCACTAGATAGAACTCTATGAGAATTATATTGGATATTTGATTAGTACCTTATTTTGTTCATAATATAGGGTAGGTTATGTAACCAAGTTCCTCTATCCTTAAAATTAATTGAAAACTTAATTTGTATTGATGGGGTTTAATGGATATCAGAGTCTTCTGCTTTTGGAAAAAAAAATCATTTCTAATTTTCTCCATTACAAATAATTATGTTTGTATTTAATTGTTTTTTAGAAAGGCTGCTTCGATTTATATTTCAAGTAATAAGATGGACATTTATACACTGTGTGTGTGTCCGAGTCTTTGCAACACTATGGACTGTAGCCTGCCAGTGTCCTCTGTCCATGTGATTTCCCAGGCAAGAATACTAGAATGGGATGCCATTTCTTTCTCTAAGGGATTCTTCCCGACCCAGGAATCAAACTCAGATCTCCTGCACTGCAGGCAGATTCTTTATCATCTTAGGCATCAGGAAGCCCATGTGTTAAATAGATAGTTAGTATGAACCAGCTATAAAGCACAGAAAGCTCAGCTTGGTGCCCTGTGATGATCAAGATGGGTAGGATGGGGGAATGGGTTGGGAAGGAGTGGATATACATATACATATGGCTGATTCACTTCATTGTACAGCAGAAACTAACACAATATTATAAAGCAATTATATTCCAGTTTAAAAAATGAGAAAAAGAAGTAATAAGCAAACATCCTTTTTTAAAAAAAATCTGAATTAGCTAGTTAAATTTTTTTAATGTCATTACTATTTTATTTGAAATCTATTCTTTACTGGTGAAGTAAACTTAGTTTTAGTTGATTGAGGATATCGAATTTGGAAGTGAAAATCTGATGCCAACTTTTATGATCTGCCTTAGATGCTTGACTTCTATGCCTGCTCGTTGGGCTTAAAAATGAGCCTGTCACCATCTGTCTGTATCTGCCCCATTTCTGTTACCAGGAGTCATGCATGGGTACAATCACGCAGACACCCCTTGATTCTACACATAATCAAGAGGAAAATTTAAAACCCCAGGAAAAAAGCTTTTCACGGAACAGGAATTGCATCCCCGATCTTTACATGCTAGAAACAGTCTTCAATTTTCTCCATGGAGATCTGCTTTATGTGTTATTTTGGTTTGCTTCTAACCCTGTTTTCTACTGCAAAAAGGCAATTTCTATTACTGGACTCTAGATTCGATGTGCAGTTAAATGCTACATCACAGCTGAGTTTTGATATTTCACAGTGGATGGGAAAAGTATTAACAAAGTTTGTGTTTTCCTCTGCACATAATAACCACTAATTCACGGGAGTTAGGGGTTTCAGTGGTCTGACTCTGTACTTCCAAAACAGCAGATTTTCTACCTTTTTCATCAGAATTTCATCCAAATACAGTGTTTTTCAGAAAACCCTCTGGTTTACCTATTTGACAGAATGTCAATCCCTTAGTCATTTAACTCAAGTGCTTTGAACTTCTGACCTCCTTGGATAGAGGGAAGCCATTAAAGACTCAAGGACAACAGTCAATTTGTGATCCCTTCTCTTCTTAATGAAGTTTTACATTTCACCATCTAGCTGTGCAATAAACTATCATGGTCTGTTCTCTGAGTTAGATAATTCTTATTCACACACACACAAAATCATCTAGAGGAGTCAGTAAAGTCCAACTGATACCTGCAAGTTTGTCTCAAAGATGGCAGTGGAAGGCATTTGTATCATGGCTCCTTCCTGGCCAAGGAGGTTCATTTTATGTATTCAAGCTTGTGAGTATAAAGGGGTCTTCAATATGAATCTACATTCTGAGTGATACAAAACAGTAAAAGATGCTTCCAGTTGAGGAGATTCAGGAACTGAGGGCGAACCCCAGACATGTGAAATCAGGAGGCTCAGACGAAATGGGAGGGATGAAGTGAGTATCATTCCTAAAGAGAGCAATTTTATTGTTGTTTTGTTTGTTTTTAGTACTCCCTCATTGAGTTCTCTGTGGGTGTCTCTCTTCTGCCAAACACACTAAAGTCTTCAAGGTCATCTCTAGACCTGACCGATTTGGATTGTAAATGCAGGTTCACCAATTACTAGCTGTGTGACATCAATAAATTTGTTTATTTTCTTTTAATCCTAATTTTCTCATGAGTTAAAAAAAAGATATAAGTATTATGATATAAAAAAAGATATAAGGTTGATATGGGGATTAAATATCATAATATGTATAATTGGAGCATAATAAACATTAGTATATGGGAGCTACTTTGAAATATTTTTCCTTTGAAGCTCTGTAACATCAAAATTACATTGTCCACAGGATCAACATTATAAAAATCCTTTTTGGTTTTGAACTAAACTGGAGTAGAGTATATTAATCTATTTTATTGATTTATTTATCCTTTCAAATACCTGTCTTCATATTTGAAAGATGTATTTAAAATATGTCATAAAAAAAGATGATAGGAGGAAAACAAGTCATATCCCTTTGAAAATACAGTGTTTGGCACACAGTAGGCATCAAATAAATATTTGTTGAGTGAAGGAACATGTGTATATACGCTCAGGCACTCCACTCAGTGGAGGAAATTATGTATTTCAATGTGAGTCTCAAGTATATTATACAGGCAGAATACAATGATACAGATTTCAAGTCATCAGATCAGATACATGCTAGAAGAATATTCAGTTAAACCCAGAACATCTAACAAACTATAAGTTTGCTTTACTGAAAAATTAGTCTCCTAAAAGAAGGGGACTCCTCAACAAAGACCTGCCTCTGACAAGGAAGAAACAGTTTATGAATTGTAGGCTAAAGTACCTTAAAATAGGGAAACCATAACACCCACAATTGATCATAGCCAGTGTAAAAGGAACTGGGCTTTTGGAATCTAGGCTGGATGAAGATTAAAAAAAAAAAAAAAAAAAGCTATACAGGATTTCTTAATGGGAGTATTTAAGTGGAGACATGACTCGGTCTTGCAGGGAATATCTCAAAACTGAATTCGGAGTTCATGGTGGTAAATACTTTTGAGGAGCAATGCTGATGAACATTCTTCAGGATCCCTAGGAAGGTGCCAAGGAGCTCACAGGCAGTCAGATTTTGTAAAGTGCAGGGAAAAAGAAGTAAGGACAACATTCAGTTCAGTTCAGTCGCTCAGTCTTGTCTGACTCTTTGCAACCCCATGGACTGCAGCACGCCAGGCTTCCCTGTCCATCACCAACTCCCAGAGTTTACTCAAACTAATGTCCACTGAGCTGGTGATGCCATCCAACCATCTCATCCTCTGTCGTCCCCTTCTCCTCCTGCCTTTGATCTTTTCCAGCGTTAGGGTCTTTTCAAATGAGTCAGTTCTTCACATCAGGTGGCCAAATATTGGAGTTTCAGCTTCAGCATCAGTCATTTCAATAAATATCCAGGACTTATCGGCTGGTTGGATCTCCTTGCAGTCCAAGGGACTCTCAGGACTCTTCTCCAACACCACAGTTCAAAAGCATCAATTCTTCGGTGCTCAGACTTCTTTATGGTCTAACTTTTACACCCATACATGGCAACTGGAAAAACCAGAGCTTTGACTAGCCAGACCTTTGTTGGCAAAGTAATGTCTCTGCATTTATTAAAATGCTGTCAAGGTTGGTCTTAACTTTTCTTCCAAGGAGCAAGCAAGCATCTTTTAATTCCAAGGCTGAAGTCACCATCTGCAGTGATTTTGGAGTCCCAAAAAATAAAGTCAGCCACTGTTTCCCCATCTATTTACCATGAAGTGATGGGACTGGATGCCATGATCTTAGTTTTCTGAATATTGAGATTTAAGCCAACTTTTTCACTCTCCTCTTTCACTTTCAAGATGCTCTTTAGTTCTTCTTCACTTTCTGCCATAAAGGTGGTGTCATCTGCATATCTGAGTTTATTGATATTTCTCCCAGTAATCCTGATTCCAGCCTGTGCTTCTTCCAGCCCAGCATTTCTCATGATGAATCACTACAGATGGTGATTGCAGCCATGAAATTAAAAGACGCTTACTCCTTGGAAGGAAAGTTATGACCAACCTAGATAGCATATTTAAAAGCAGAGACATTACTTTGCCAACAAAGATCTGTCTAGTCAAGGCTATGGTTTTTCCAGTGGTCATGCATGGATGTGAGAGTTGGACTGTGAAGAAAGCTGAGCACCGAAGAACTGATGCTTTTGACTATGGTGCTGGAGAAGACTCTTGAGAGTCCCTTGGACTGCAAGGAGATCCAACCAGTCTATTCTAAAGGAGATCAGTCTTGGGTGTTCATTGGAAGGACTGATGCCAAAGCTGAAACTCCAGTACTTTGGCCACCTCATGCCAAGAGTTGACTCGTTGGAAAAGACCCTGATGCTGGGAGGAATTGGGGGCATGAGGAGAAGGGGATGATAGAGGATGAGATGGCTGGATGGCATCACCAACTCGATGGACGTGAGTTTGAGTGAACTCTGGGAGTTGGTGATGGACGGGGAGGCCTGGTGTGCTGTGATTCATGGGGTCACAAAGAGTCAGACACGACTGAGCAACTGAACTGAACTGAACTCTGCATATAACTTAAATAAGCAGGGTGACAATATATAGCCTTGACATAATCCTTTTCCTATTTGGAACCAGTCTGCTGTTCCATGTCTAGTTCTAACTGTTGCTTCCTTACCTGCATACAGGTTTCTCAAGAGGCAGGTCAGGTGGTCTGGTATTCCCATCTCTTTCAGAATTTTCCAGTTTGTTGTGATCCACACAGTCAAAGGCTTTGGCATAGTCAACAAAGCAGAAAGAGATGTTTTTCTGGAACTTTCTTGCTTTTTCAATGATCCAGTAGATGTTGGCATTTTGATCTCTGGTTCCTCTGCCTTTTCTAAAACCAGCTTGAACATCTGGAAGTTCACTGTTCATGTACTGTTGAAGCCTGTCTTGAAGAATTTTGAGCATTGCTTTGCTAACATGTGAGATGAGCGCATTTGTGCAGTAGTTTGAACATTCTTTGGAATTGCCTTTCTTAGGGATTGGAATGAAAACTGAGGTTTTCCAGTCCTGTGGCCACTGCTGAGTTTTCCAAATTTGCTGGCAGAATGAGTGCAGGACTTTCACAGCATCATCTTTCAGGATTTGAAAGAGCTCAACTGGAATTCCATCACCTCCACTAGCTTTGTTCATAGTGATGCTTCCTAAGGCCCACTTGACTTCCAATTCCAGGATGTCTGGCTCTAGGTCAGTGGTCACACCATTGTAATTATCTGAGTCATGAAGATCTTTTTTGTATAGTTTTTCTGTGTATTTTTGCTCTTCTTAATATCTTCTGCTTCTCTAGCTCCATACCATTTCTGTCCTTTATAAAGCCCATCTTTGCATGAAATGTTCCCCTGATATCTCCAGTTTTCTTGAAGAGATCTCTAGTCTTTCCCATTTTATTGTTTTTCTCTATGTCTTTGCATTGATCACTGAGGAAGGCTTTCTTATCTCTCCTAGTTTTTCTTTGAAACTCTGTATTCAAATGGGTACATCTTTCCTTTTCTTCTTTGCCTTTCAACATAGAACAAAGGTAAGTGCAATCTGGTAAAGGAAACTCCTAAGAATGATATGCACAATAACATCCCCCAAGGAGCTAAAAGTTGCAAGCAATGTTAGGCCCCCTCGTCCGAAACAGATGTCTAGTGCTTTCTCAGGAAAGGAAGATGACCTAGAAAGGGAGAATCATGCTACTTGGGAGTGACAAGTGAGTTCTCTTCTCAATCCTTTACTTCATAAGTGTTGTCTGTGCTTCCTAACACTTGCTCTAACTTCTTAGTTCAGGGATCTGGCCACCACTCCTGCAACCCAACTAGCACCTTATCATTTACAAACACCCACTCAAGAGACACTGTGCAGTTCTTCTTGCAGCAGCAACTTCCATTGTCCTCTGGTTCCTCTTCTATGCCAATTCTTTCCTCTCTAGCAAGTCTTGAAATAGGTTTGCATTTCTGTCCTGGACTCTCTGTCTTCTTCACCTATACTTTCTCTTGAAGACAAACCTTTCACAAGCCCATTATATCCATTTTTTTATGTCCAACTTACAGGTGTCTCTTCATTTTCAAGGAATTCAACAGTTCCTTTTAATTTCAAGATAGCTTTCAGTTATGGGATAGTTTCTTGAATTATATCATGGATAATTTCCTTTGGTCAATACTCTCTAGCCAAAGAAAGTGTATAATGCTTCTCATCTAGAATATAGGATCATTGAAGGCTTGCTCAAACAGAAATAAAGAAGTAAAGTATAAGTAAAGCAGCAGTAATTACTTATATAAGTTAGAAAAGGAGGCTATTTGGGTATTTTTGTGGTTTGAACAGTATTTTCTTTTCTCTCCGTGCTCTTCATGTTTATGGAGTAGTAGTATTTTTGTCCTGCTCTGTTATGGTCAGAGAACATCTTTGTCTGATGTTCATTTATTTATTTATTTATTTATTTTTGGTAAAATAATAGCCATCCCTTGGTATCTGCAGTACATTGGTTCCAGGGCCTGTGTGGATATGAAAATTCAAGGATGCTCATGTCCCTTATTTATATGGCATAGTATTTGCACATAATCTAAACTCAACCTTCTCTATTCTTTAAGTCATCTTTAGGTTACTTATAATACCCAGAGATATAATACCTTATATAATGCAATATAAATGCTATGTAAATACTTTTAAAAAGCAATGTAAATGCTTATGTAAAATGTTGGGTGTGAGGCAAATTCAAGTTTTGCTTTCTGGAACTTTCTGGAATTATTATTATTTTTTAATGTTTTGGATCTGAAGTTGGTTGAATCCATGGTTGCAGAAATAATGATATGGAGGGCCTACAATATTTATGTTTGACAGGAGAATGACATGGCCTGCTTGGCCAGCTGCTTTGCTGAGTGGCCTCCTAGCAGGATGAAGGCCCAGCTGAGTGTGCCAGCTCATTCTCTACTGCATTTCTGTTTCTCACTTTTAACTTATTTTTTCTTTTTTTTTTTAATATTATTTGTTGTTGAGCAAGGTGGGCCAGCCCTTTAATTACCTTTTACTTTTTGTCTTGTCTTTGCTATTTTCCATCCTTGTCTGCTTCTCTTTTCTTTCTGTGAGATTTCATAGATTTAACTTGCATCTTTTCCAGTGAATTTAATCTTCAAGAGCATTTTGTGGCTCTCCAGACATTTCTTTTCATGGCATTCTGTTCTTGTTCCCGCATGGAATGCCTTATTTTTGTTGCTATAAAGACATAACATTTAGAAATGGTTGTGGCTTTGTTTTATCTAGTTTTATTTTTATTTGTTTGTTTTTATCTCTCAGAATTATTTCTCCCCCCTCATCTATTCTTTTATCAGTAAGTTTCTTCCCCGCCCCATTGATTCTTGTTTCTCCTTTTATATTTAGCAGTGAAATACTAAAAAAAGCTCTATGTGCATTGAGTATCCTTTTTTTCTTTTTTTCCCCCTATGATTGGGCTTCACTACCAAGTGATGTGTTTCAGCTATTTCACTGGAGTAATCATGACTTTGCTGCCTATAACTCTATTAATTGGGTTGACCCAAAAGTTCATTTGGGTTTTTCTGTAAGATGCTATAGGGGGAAAAAAATCTGAATGAACTTTTTGGCTAACCCAAAGTTTATTTATTTATTTAGGTTAGCTACTTAATTTTGTCCAAATCTAGACATCACATTTGCCTGGCAGTATACAACTGACTTGCACAGATTAAGGGGAAGCCAGTCAGGTAGAGAAGCCTGAGGTTGCAAACTCAGAATGTGCATGTTTTTATCATTCTCCCTTTTCAACATGGTGTTTCTGTACCCTGTGTTCCAAATCCAAAGTCACATGATAGGAAAGAGGAGGGACAGCTGCCCATTTTACATGATAAGTGACATGTGAGAGTTTCTTAGGACACCTAAATTCTTCTTATACAGACTTTCATCCAATTCTCTTGAGTCTCATTGGACCTTCCTTTTAGAAATTATTGGTCCTTTAGTATGTTTTGTCAACAACCTCAGATATGCAGATGTTACCACTCTAATGGCAGAAAGAGAAGAGGAACTAAAGAGCCTCTTGATGAGGGTGAAAAACAAGAGTGAAAAAACTCTTAAAACTCAACATTCAGAAAACTAAGACCATGGCAAATAGATGGGAGGAAAAGGGGAAACAGTAGCAGGTTTTATTTTTGGGGTTCCAAAATCACTGTGGATGGTGACTGCAGCCATGAGATTAAAAGACGCTTTTTCCTTGGAATAAAAGCTATGACTAACCTAGACAGTGTATTAAAAACCAGAGACATCACTTTGCCAACAAAGGTCTATGTAGTCAAAGCTATGGTTTTTCCAGTAGTCATGTACACATGTGAGAGTTGGGCCATGAAGACGGCAGTGGAGAGTTGATGTTTTTGAATTGTGGTGCTGGAGTAGTCCCTTGACCTGCAAGGATATCAAATCAGTCAATCCTGGAGGAAATAAACCCTGACCTGTGATCTCCTGGGCTTCTAGATTTTGTTATCTCTTCCAGTAGCTTCTCTGATATTCACTTATCCATTCCAACTTTTCTTTGACATCTAACATACTGTATCAAAATTATTCATACTCATTCATACTGAAATGTATATGATTCATGGTGGGGAGTAGTGTGGGGAAACCAGACTGACCCTAAACTAATAATCCCATCATCAGATAACCTAATGGCATATTCAACACAATATCCCCTAACATACTGCTACTGCTAAATCACTTCAGTCGTGTCCGACTCTGTGCGACCCCATAGATGGCAGCCCACCAGGCTCCCCTGTCCCTGGGATTCTCCAGGCAAGAACACTGGAGTGGGTTGCCATTTCCTTCTGCAATGCATGGAAGTGAAAAGTGAAAGTGAAGTCGCTCAGTCGTGTCCGACTCTTCGCGACCCCATGGACTGCAGCCTACCAAGCTCCTCCATCCATGGGATTTTCCAGGCAAGAGTACTGGAGTGGGGTGCCATTGCCTTCTCCGATCCCCAAACATAACAATGCACAAAAGCAATAGGACAAATCCAATGAAAATATGACATGTTTTGGAGTGTAAATGTGACACAGAACTTGTATAAAAGGAGAAGGTAATATAATCCATAGATTAAAATTATCCTGTCCTGGCTCAATTGTATCAAGTTTGAATAATGATTTTTAAAGTTTGTTAGTATTCTAATGAACCTGTCATCTTTCTTTGTGTTTGCCCTGGATCTGTGTCTTATTTAAGCAAGTGACCTTGTCTTTCGGAGCTCCATATTTCCCACAGCACTTTTTAGCACAGAGCCAGCCTTGTAAAATATCTTCACAAAGACTTATTAAATTAATTTTATTAAATCCCTCCTGGACTGCCCATTTGCCTTCATTAATTATGTTAGACCTAGAGGAGATGACCTCTACTTGCTGTCATGATTGAATTACATCTTAGACTTGTAGATTCTTTGAACAATACCATTTTTGAGGAGAAATACACTATCAAAGGTAGAACACAGTCATTTTTCAGATGAGGATATGAATATTTTTATCTTGCATGACTTTTTCTACCTCCCTGTCCCCAACACATATATGCACTCATGTCCTCCTCATACACTTTCTCTTATAATCATTTCTAGCTGCAAAATAATGGGTTTGGAATGAGAACAGAGATCTGCCTTCTCTGGCTTTTTCAGTTGGTAAACCACAAAAAAATATCAGTCTTAACTATTAGAATGCAAAATACAGATATGCCATGTCAAACTATTTTTTAAATGATAGATTTTCATTTTTTAATTATGCCAAGTATTTCTTCAGAGATTTAAGAGATTTTTAAGCTTTATGAGCATTAATGCCTTTGTGATTGTGTTTTGTTTGCCCCTAATTAAAAGAATCAGGAGCACAGTTGGAAGAGAATATTGATGCATCCAGGAAAACTTATGAAGGATGCAGCTACTTATTTTCTCCTTTTGTTTCAAAGATCAAAAATCGAGCACGTGGCAGCAATGAGGCAAATGTGTTACAATGGGATAATTGTGATTGTATCCTCTGCTCCATCATTCATTAACAACAGGATAAGCATGAATCCTGGATTTTGCTAATCTGATGGTCTTGGCTCTGTTTTCGGTAAACAGTATAAATTATTTCCAGAAGAGCTGTGGAGAAAAATGTGAGATATTATTGCAGAATCCAACACTCTCATAAAACTTACAAAATTTTTGTCTGGCCCAGGAGACACTAACTACCCATGTGTCTTCAGGAGCCCAGGGGAAGACATTAGACAGTCTCTCTTACACACAGCATCCTCATCTCCAGTTCTGGTTGCACCTGGATGAAAGAAAGTCTGCCAGCATTTCTTTAGCAGGCTTCCGGCTGTCAAAACAAAGTAGAGCCTCCTGGGGATGCTCTCACTTGCCTGCTGAGGAGAAAACACTGTGTTAAGTGTTTTACATATATTATCCCATTATATCCTTACAAAGCCTTTTGAGTAGGGTCTCCATTAAACAAATGGTGAAAGTGAATCTCAGAAAGGACTGCATTGTTAATAACATATATCTTTTAAATGGGAAGACCTGGACTCAAGCCTTAGTTCCTTGGTATCAAGGGCATCCCCAAGGGCTCAGAGGTAAAGAATCCACCTGCAATGCAGGAGACATAGGAGACGCGAGTTCAATCCCTGGGTCAGGAAGATACCATGGAGAAGGAAATGGCAGCTCACTCCAGTATTCCTGCCTAGAAAATTCCATGGACAGAGGAGTCTGGAGGGCTACAGTTGAAAGGGTGGCAAGGAGTCGGACACAATGAGTGAACACAAACAGGAACAAAGCAGGTAGTATAATGCTTCCCAGAACTGATTTGTTGGTAGCATTAGCCCTAGAACCTCCTTCCATTTCATTCCTTTGATGCCCGAGGTTAACTGGTAGATAGTTTAGATATTCTAAGTGATGGAAAAAAGATTTTCTAGCTCACTGTGTGATAAAAATGCTGTTGTTGCAGGATAATGCTGACATTTAATTAAAATATTATTAATGTTAGAGTTCAAGCTCCTTGGAGAAGGGATATTTGTTTGGTTCAGTGTGGTTCTTTGAGTTCTTGGAAGAGTGATTGACAAAACTCAAGAAATAGCTGTTGAATGAATGCATTTTCTGGGTTGAGATGACTTCCCATGCCAACATTAGGCTGCCCACCATTATTTTTGTTTTGTTACAAAAAGAAAGGTTGCACTTTGGAGGAATAAATGAACCTTTTAGAATTCACTGAGAAAAAAAAAAATAATAGAAGTTCCTACAAGCCACAACTAAATAGATACAAAGTCTCCAGCTGCTCTTTCAGAGTGGTTCACCACTGGTTATAAACTATAGGCATTTCTGCTTCCAATCCACTAAAAGCATTCATTTTTCTTCAGAATAAGTTTTAGTCCATTAATCAAACCCCTACCAGCAATAGTTTGTGCTTACATGGTAGGAGGAAAAGGATGCCTTGGTCTAAAAACCAGGATGCTAAGTCTGCCCAAAGAAACAACTTCTTTTCAGAGAAGTTGTTTGTTCGTTTCTAGTTAATATTCCTCTAGTAAAGATGAAATTCAAAGAGATATCTGACTTCCACAGGATTTCAGTGGCTGCTTTGCTTGTCTATGTATGTTTAAAACCAAGAGAGAGGATAACATTTTTTAAAAAAATGATAGAAAGCCATAAAATAAGCAGAAACAGAGTTATGCAAGTAAAATGGAGATGACAAGATACAGAAGATAGAAAGAAGGTAAGCTGACAAAAAGGGAATTCCATTATATGGCAAAGGAAATGAGTCTATAGGTTGACTATTATGACATGATTAAAAATATTACATGCATTGAAAAAAAACAACAAAACAAAACTGTGGATTCATGAGTCAGGTCATACTTTCAAAAAACGTCTGAACTGCACAGCCATCTATTCAATACCATCACCTGGTCACAGTCGACCCCCTTGAAGTCCTGGTGTCCAGAGGATATAAACAAAAGCAAATATCAATCCTCTTAAATATTTTCACTCTTTTCCTGATTTGTAATTTTCACAGTGATCCCTTTGCTCATGTGAAAAAGAAATACTTGAAATGCATAATATTACTGCAGCAGAGGAAAGATTGCAGATTTTCCTTCTAATGCTAGCATGCAGGCTTCACAATAATATAGGTAGTTTGATCATTTATATAATCATTATTTTTAAGGGAGCAATTCAATTCCCAAATTAAAGAGCTGATGTATATAAACAGATATGATGATCCCTTAACACTCTCATTGAGAAGTTACTTTTTAATTGCTTTGCTTATAATTTCAACTTCAAAGCCAGTAATAGCTTTCGAATTAATAGCTCATAGCCCATTTGATACACTGATATTTAATTAATGAGTTCATAATTCCAGTGGCACATTGCCTTTCTGACAGCTCCTCCAGGTTGTTAGTTTCCATATTGCTGACTGTTTGCTAACGATTCTTAGGGAGGTCATTTTGCCAATGTAATCTTTTCAGGCTGGAGAGTGAAAAGAATGGTCTCAGTCAGAGAGAAAGTTGTCTCTTTGCTACTTGGTGAAGTAGCTAGCTTTGATAGACCTCCAGGACTAGCTGAAATTTCACATAGCTTTTCTTAGAACATTAGGACTTGTCCAGACTGATGTTAAATAATTGTACTTCTGTGGGGTTTGGAGATGGGGAGGGAAATGAACGAGTCCACTTCTCTGCCTTTTTCTTTTTTTCCAGAAGCCTTTCCAAACCTTCCTATAACCTACTACTGCTTTTCCTTCTCATGGCTCTCCTAGTCATTTTGCAAGAGTTGACAAACTATTGGCTTTAAACAAAGAAAGTGTTTTAGATTTTTTTAAGAATTGTAACAAACACACCAATGAAATGATGGAAATCACATGAGCCCTTTACAGTAAAAAAACTTGCTGACCCCTACAGGATAATTAACACTTGCCATCGGCTTTTGTAATTGAAATCCTTCCCTTGGGCACGCCTGGCCAGTTTCCCTCTTCAGTTCACAGTGTTTTCTCTAGGTGTTGACGACAGTGATGAGGCTCTTCTAAGACTGGCCAGCCCTGCTCCCAGGCTCTTACTGTTCAGAAGGCAGTCAGCCATTCCTGCAGCTACCTAGTATTCGTAATCCCTTTCTAGGTGAATTAGCACCACGTTTAGTATTGTGGCCCCTTGCAGGGTTTCCCAGTAGAGTCAAAATCTCTGACATTGAATCTCCCTCTACAAAGTCTCACCCCACCCCCACCCCCCAAAACAAATCCGCAGTTATGACTCCTGGTATTTGGCCTATCCTTTGAAATCAGCTCTGCTGCATTTAAAATGTTCATCTTCCAGAGAACTTGATTGAAGATCTGTGACTCTGGAAAGATCCCTGTCCATAATCAAGAACTACTCTCCTGTTACCCACCAGGAGTTGGTCGCTTACCAGAAAAACCCAGGGTGAGAGAGAGGATGACAGAACAAATACTGAAAGAGGAGCAAAGAATCACACCTTAGTGTGTATCTTCCAGTTCCCCCAGTGGAGAGTTAATTTATCCAGATATTTTTCACTAAGAGATCTTCATGGCAGAAAGGAAAGAGGTATTGATAACAAAGGAACAGAGGACAGGAAGCAGATACAAACACGTCTATTTCAGTATGTAACTGAGGGCTGGCCCTGCCAGAATATTATAGATTGCCATAAAGTTAGAAGTAATTAATGATAATTGAAATAGCTGTGAGTTAGTAGTAGTATTTGGATTATTCAGATAAAGATAATTATAATAAAATTAAGCACTACAAATAGTGATTGCATTAATGATTTTAATGATTGCTTTAATAGTGCACTGGAAATAGATTTCCTATAAATGAACTAATAATATTAATGATAAAATAGTAATAGCTACCACTTATTAAGTGCTTACCCTACATCAGGACCTGGGCTATGTAAGACATTCTCTTAACTGATTAAAAATGTTGTGATGGTGTGGATTAATGAGAAAAGAGACCCTCTGTGAGTTTTGAGAGAGTTTATGCCTAGACAATTTTCAGAGGAAAGAATTAGCTGAAGAAAGGTTTCATTAGAATTCTAAATATGAGGACTTTCCATTATAAAGACAGCGCTTCTGAATCTCATCTTCCTAAGATCTGTGAAGAGAGAAATTTGAGACGGACTCTGGGCACTCTCTGTGGAATCTTATGCAGGGAGCTCATTTCCACATGCACGGATAGGAGGCGTGTGCGACACACACAACCTTAAAAGGAGTTTCCCATGCAAACTATAGCAAAAGTCATATCGCTTTGTCCTCAGCCTGGCATATTTAAGTCTGTCATCACCTTCTGAAAATGGTGAGCGCTTGTGCAAAGGCAGTTCAGGTATGTGCAATTATATATAAAATTGGTGGCAAATAAGCCTGCTGAAAAATGAGAATCTACTTTATGTATTGATTGTCCTTGAACCTGCCTCTAAAGATATTGCATCAAAAAAGAGATCAAAAACCAATAATAAAAGGTACTCTTTATTGAGTGTTTAGAATGTGTAAAGATATTGACAAGCATTTGGTGTATGCTATAGCATTTGAATATAGCATATTACCCAATATGATCCCCAATTAACTTCTAAGGTTACCGAGGCTTAAAGAACATTTTTGCTTTCTCCAGTGCCATGCAGACAACATGCAGTATAACTGAGATTTCGGTAAGCAAGTATTTATAGGATTTCTTAGCTATTAAGCTATTAATTTTTAATTTGGTAGTTTGATACTATGTCCCTTTGTGTGTGTGTGTGTGTGTGTGTGTGTGTGCATGCGCATGCACGCATCTTTGCATTATGAGCCACAGAGAACAGGGGCAGCTACTCTCACAACTGCAAGTGGTGTTATGCATTTAATTAGCACATGCTTTGATGACGTTGATAGCATGCAGCATTTTCCTCTTTTCTGCCCTGATCTTACCTATCAACATGGATCAAGATCCTTCCTCTTTGTTCTATTGGGAAACTAGCCCTGAGGAATGTCTAGAAAGGAAAATCATTCGTCTAATTTCAGTTTCTCTCTCTCTGCTTTTGTTTTCTCTTTTTGTCTGTGAGCACAGCCAGCTGTCTAGAAGTTTGAAGATTCCAAAGCTTTCCTGTCTATTGAGTTAAAAATCTTTCCCCTCCATTTAGTCTGTGAACCAGAGTCTTTTTCTAATCGAAAGCCTTATAAAAAGCTAATAGAAAAAGTGTTTGTGCAACTGTGCAACTACTATTTATTTTTTATTCCACTCAGACTTTGTTCAACACACCATGGTTAAGAATTGGGTAAAACCATTAAAGTCATCATATACCTTAATAAAAGCCTAGCCATTAAAACAAAGAGAGGTTATTTTTAAGCCCTCTGAAGGTAATTTTTAAAATGCCTTTTCCTTCTCAGGCTACCCTGGTAGGTCAGACAGTAAAGAGTCTGCCTGCAATGCAGGAAACCCAGGTTTGATCCCTGGATTGGGAAGATCTCCTGAAGAATGGAGTGGCTACCCACTCCAGTCCTCTTGCCTGGAGAATTCCACGGTCAGAGGAGCCTGGAGGGTTTTATAGTCCATGGGATCACGGAGAGTCAGACATGACTGAGTGACTAACACTTTCACTTCCTTCTTAAAGGCACATCTTGCGAGCATCCTAGGTTTTTCCTCCTCACAGTATCAGGTCAAGATGCCCACTGTATGGACACCTTTGTTTGAACAGTCTCACTGAAGACCAAGTGAGGTTCTGAGCAAAGATCACTGAAAATTTCCATTACTCTTAATGATCTTTTGGAATGTATAATACCTTCCTTTCATTTTCTTTTCTTTCTTTTTTTTTTTTTTTGGTTTATGGGATGGTAGCTTGCAGTTGGCAAAGTGAATCAGAGGAACACCCAAAGTTAAATGTGTGAATAAAATACAAGAAAAACATAGTAATGACTAATAAGATGTAAATGCCAAGAAATTTTCTTGTCTTTTAAGTTAGACATCTGTGCCCTATTTTTACATGTTCATCATCATAAGCGCTTTAGCATGTTTTCCCCAATCTGTCAGCACAGACATATTCTGAAGGCCTTGAAGTTTTAACACCTTCATTGCTACAGAAATGCCCTGGCAACCACTCTTGTGGAACATCTGCTGAAAGCAAGAGATGTGTGAGGCAGAATCCACCCTCCAGTGCTTTGTTAGAGGGGTTGGCACAGTTCCATGTCTCTAATGAAAGAGAGAACTGTGTTTCTGGGTCATGTCTGCAGGAAGAGAGGCTTGGGGGCCACCACATCTCCCTGACAGGCATCCTTGTCATAAGGGTTCACCCGTTCAGAACTTGGCCTCGGGTCTACACGGGAGAAGGAGGGCAGATGAAGGGCTGTATCAACACTGAGCTGCCTTGAGCCCACACGTGTTTGCACAGCTTGTAAAGCAGCAAGACTGTGGGCTTGTGGAATCTGCAGAGAAACAACTGGTCTGTGCTCACATCTGGCCGGGGAGGTGCTGACACTCCACTCGATAGGCAAAGATGATGGCAGGAGTTTTAGGAGCATGCTCTGCCCTCTAGGATGAGCCTTTGTTATCGTTGTTCAGTTGTTCAGTTGCTAAGTCGTGTCCAACTCTTCATGACCCCACTATCTTCCATAGTTTGCTCAAACTCATGTCCATTGTGTCAGTGATGCTATCTAAACATCTCATCCTCTGCTGCCCTCTTCTCCTCTTGCCCTCAATCTTTCCCAGGATCAGGGTCTTTTCCTGTGTGTCAGCTCTTCACATCAGGTGGCCAAAATATCAGAGCTTCAGCTTCAGCAACAGTCCTTCTAATGAATATTCCAGGTTGATTTCCTTTAGAATTGACTGGTTTGATCTCCTTGCAGCCCAAAGACTCTCAAGAGTCTTCTCCAACACCACAATTCGAAATCATCAATTCTTTGGTGCTCAGCCTTCTTATGGAACAACTCTCAGATCTGTACATGACGACTGGAAAAACCATAATTAGCTTTGGGTATATGTACCTTTGTTGGCAAAGTGATACTCGAGAGCAAAGGGTTTTTGGAGGGTTCCCACAATCCCAATACTCCCCAAACTGCTAGTTCACCTCTCTGATGCCTCAGAACTTACTCCTCTCCACCACACTCAGAATTAAGTTTGTCTTTGAGTAGTGAGAAAGTGTTAGTCACTCAATCATGTCCAACTCTTTGCTACCCCATGCACTGCAATCCACCAGGCTCCTCTGTCCATGGGATTGCCCAAGCAAGAATACTAGAGTGGGTTGCCATTTCCTTCTCCAGGGTATCCTCCAAACCCAGGGATGGAACTCGGGTCTCCTGTTTGACAGGCAGATTATTTACCACGGAAACACTGGTAAAGAATCCAACTGCAATATGGGAGACCTGGGTTTGATCCCTGGGTTGGGAAGACCCCCTGGAGAAGGGAATGGCTACCTACTCCTGTATTCTGGCCTGGAAAATTCCATGGACTGTGTAGTCCATGGGGTTGCAAAGAGTTGGACATGACTGAGCAGCTTTCAATTCACACCTGGGAAGCCCATGGCTTTTGTTACTGGAACATTATTGACATATCAATATCACTTACAAAACAAATCTCTAGCCACAAGCGTTAGTTTCTGCAAAAATCCCCTGTTCAATAATGACTCATTGAATGTATCTGTTGAACATTTTACGTCATAGCCACTGACATTAATTTAACCATCAATCTAGTGATTTCTTTTCATTTTGTAAATGAAGAAACTAAGGCAGAAATAAAATTTAGTGACTGTCACAAAGTTGCCTAAGAGAAATATATATATATATATATATATATCATGTTGGAATAGAAAAAGAATAGATTCTGTTATAAATGAAATTGGGAGTCAGGCAGCCCTGAATATGAATCCCAGTTTTAGGAACTGGGACCTAAAGCTCTGGGACTAAGCTCTGTGACCTTGAGTGAGTGACCTTGAGTTACTTCAGCTCTCTGTGCTTGTTTCTGCATCAGTTATATAGGGATGAAAATAGCCTCTTTTCAGAGTTGTTATGAGACTAAAAGGTTACATGTTATGAGACTAAAAGGTTTATGCAACTGGCTAGGAATCAGTGCACAAACCACATAGTACAATTCTTAACACGTGGCAAATGTTACGTAAATGTTTGTTTGTATTAGAAATGGCAAAGCCTGGATTTAAACTCAGGTCTCCCAGGCCTTCGTGTTTTCTGTCCTGTCACCTGTTACACCATCATCTCCACAAAAGACGATTACACAGGAACAAAGAAAATTTTGTCATTTATGCTTTTCTTTTTTAGGCACAATTGAAGCCGATGACAACGTCAAGATATATCCAGGGACAGTTATTCGTATTGATCATCACCCTCTGTTCAAGAGATAAAAGCAGTTTCTGGAAATGACCTCAGCATAGCTTAGGAGAATAAAGAAGTCATTTCCATACTCACGAGGTTTAGTCTGGTGATTGGGCCTTCTCAGAGAACTTGGTTCCCTCACCTTCTCATGAAACTTTCTCTCACCTCTCCAGCCCATTTGTTTGAACTTTGTTTACTGCACTGAATATCTTAGATATGAATATTTCAATATTTTGAAATATTCTTTCAAAAGTATTTATTGGACTTCTGTTGTGTGTCAGGCACCATTTGGAGCACTGAAGACAGAGCAGAGGGAAAAAAAAATTTAAAAAGCCTTCTGCTTTCATGGAGCATACATTCTGTGTGTATGTGATGGGAGCAAACAAAATAAATGCATAATGAGTTAATAGATTGTATTTTTGTATTTTGTATTGTATTATTTTGTGACAAATTATCATACCCTGGATAGCTTTATAAAATGGAAATTTATTCTATCACAGTTATGGAAGCTAGAAATTCTGTATTACTGGACCAAAATTAAGCTGTTAGCAGGACATTCAGGGAGGTTATGTTCTTAGTCTCTTCCAGGTGATGATTACTGCTAGCATTCCTTGGCTTGTGGCCACATCAGTTTCTGCCCGTGTGTGTGTGTGTGTGTGTGTGTAATCTTCCTCTGCCTCTGTCTTACATGAGTGTTTGCAATCAGGGCCTACCCCGACAATCCAGGATAATTTCATTTCAAGAAATTTCATTTAATTATATCTGCAGATCAGATCAGATCAGATCAGTCGCTCAGTTGTGTCCAACTCTTTGTGACCTCATGAATCGCAGCACGCCAGGCCTCTCTGTCTGTCACCAACTCCCGGAGTTCACTGAGACTCATGTCCATCAAATCAGTGATGCCATCCAGCCATCTCATCCTCTGTCGTCACCTTCTCCTCTTGCCCCCAATCCCTCCCAGCATCAGAGTCTTTTACAATGAGTCAACTCTTCGCATGAGGTGGCCAAAGTACTGGAGTTTCAGCTTTAGCATCATTCCTTCCAAAGAAATCCCAGGGCTGATCTCCTTCAGAATGGACTGGTTGGATCTCCTTGCAGTCCAAGGGACTCTCAAGAGTCTTCTCCAACACCATAGTTCAAAAGCATCAATTCTTCGGCGCTCAGCCTTCTTCACACTCCAACTCTCCCGTCTATACATGACCACAGGAAAAACCATAGCCTTGACTAGACGAACCTTTGTTGGCAAAGTAATGTCTCTGCTTTTCAATATGCTATCTAGGTTGGTCATAACAAAATTATATCTGCAAAGACCCTACAAATAAAGTAACATTTACAATCCTGGTGTTTAGGACCTAAGATCTCTGAGGTGTATTATTCAGCTTACTACAGATAATATGCCTGATAACAATGCATATTCTGCAAATAATATTAACCAAGGGACAAGAGATAAAGAAGAATAATTAGGAGCTAGGAGATGGGGTTCAATTCAATTCAGTGACTCAATCACATCTGACTCTTTGCGACCCCATGGACTGCAGCACGCCAAGCCTCCCTGTCCATCACCAACTCCTGGAGCTTGCTCAAACTCATGTGCATCTAGTTGGTGATGCCATCCAACCATCTCATCCTCTGTCATCCCCTTCTCCTACTGCCTTCAATCTTTCCCAGCATCAGGGTCTTTTCCAATGAGTCAGTTCTTTGCACAGAGGGTAGAATGAAACAAATAAGCAAAGCCTATCTTATGTAAAGATAGTGCTAAATCAATGGTGTTGATTATCTTAATAACTAGTCAACTGAATGAAGATTTATCAGTTGCCAATAAGAAAAGTGATTGGGCTCTATGGTCCTGTGAATGATACTAAAAGCCTATTAGATGTTCAGTGCTTGCTCACACAGGATAATTTCACTTCAACCTGTTTCACCCACTGATTACAATGAAAAACTCTGAATGAAATAGAAAAAGGGAGCTCTCTAAGGACTCAAATTTTATGTATACTAGGCTGATTGAAATTGTCTCACATCTCACTGATGCCCTGTTCATTTTTTATCAGATATTTTCCTCCCTGTGGGTTTTACTTTGGATTGTTTTTATTTCTATGTCTTCAAGTTAATGAATTATGTTATTCTGTAGTAGCTAATCTGGTCTTAATCTCATCCAATGTAATTTCCACTTCAGACATTGTACTTCTCAATCGTACTTGATTTCAATCTTTTTTATATCTTTCATGTCTCTGTTTAACACTTCAAAATTTCCGTTACCTCCATAAACACAAGAAATACAGTCATAATCATTATTTTATGCCCTTATTTGCTAACTCTTTGTATCATTTCTGAGTCTCTCTTTACACTTGGGTTGGATTTCCCTGTTTATTTGCATGACTGTTAATTTTTGACCCAATGTAAAACATTATGAATTTTGTTGTGCCAAATATTTTTGTAGTCATAGAAGTATTCTTGAACTTTGTTCTGGGATGTATTTTAGTTACTTGGCCATAGCTTAAGCCTTTTGAAACTTGTTTAAATTTTGTGATGGCATGGTCAATGTGGCCATTAGTATAAGGCTATAAAGCTGAGATTGGACCTCTAATAAATTATACCACTTCATGTTACACCCTTTCCTTGATGCCTGGGAAATTTCATAGTTTTTCCATCCAGTTGGTGAGAAGACAATGTGTTCTTTGTTCTATTGTGAGTTCTGCACATCTTCTTTAATTATTTCTGGTTTGTGTCTTTTTCCCCCCAGCTTCAAGACATTTTTTTTCACAGGCATATGTTAATCAATACCTTGTTCAATACTACGGATGAACTTCTGCACTGTCCTCTCTCTCTCTTTCTGTATTTGTGAGGATGTGTGTGTGTTTGCATAGAGGTCCACTACTCTATCTTGCAGACTCAAGTCTCTACCCTCCTGGCCTTCTTGAAGATTCATTTTAGTCTTCTCAACTCATGGAGACTGCCACCCTCTGACTGGGTTCTTTCTCATCCTGCAGCCTGCAAACTATCTCTTATAGTAAGTGACAACAATCCTAGAGTTCAGCTTGTTTATTCCCCTATCTTAACAATTGATTCAGTTCAGTTCAGTTCAGTCACTCAGTCATGTCCACCTCTTTGCGACCCCATGAACTATAGCATGCCAGGCCTTCCTGTCCATCACCAACTCCTGGAGCCTACCCAAACTCATGTCCATTGAGTTGGTGATGCCATCCAACCATTTCATGCTCTGTAATCCCCTTCTCTTCCTGCTCTCAATCTTTCCCAGCCACAGGGTCTTTTCAAATGAGTCAGCTCTCTGCATCAGGTGGCCAAAGTATTAGAATTTCAGCTTCAACAATTGATTCAACTCCACTAAAAAAGGAAGACCTCAATTCATCTCTCTCACAATATAAAAATAACTAAATATGGATTATATATCTGAATGTTACATTTAGAGCTACAAAACATCTTTATGAAAACATAGGTTATCTTTGTGACCTTAAATTAGTTAGCATTATTAGATATGACACCAAAGGTATTATTCACCAAAGAAGAAATTGAAAAATTGATTTCATCAAAATAAAACATTTTTCTCTATGTAAGATAGTGTTAAGAGGGTAAAAATGCAGCATAGATTTTAAGAAAATATTTGCCAATCGCATATCTGACAAAGGACTTGTATCCAGGAAACAAAAAGCACTCTCAAAGCTCAACAGTGGGAAAACAAAAAAACCCAATAAAATTTTTTGAACAGATGCTCAACTAAGAAGATGAATGGATGACAAATCAACACAAGAAATAAAGTTTGAAGTTATTCACTTTTAGGAAAATGCAAATTAAATCCACAAGGAGATACTTCTGCATACTTATTAATATGGACAAAATTAAAACAAATAAAAACAACTGACATTATCAAGTACTATTGACGATACAGAGCAAGAATAGATCTCATTCGTTACTATGGTAATGTAAGCTGGTAAAACCACTTTGGAATATGGTAGATGTAAACTGAGCTTGAGACCTACCAATATCACTCCTACATATTTATTCAAGAGGAATGGAAAGTTATGTTTAGATAAAACCTGTATATCAATATTTATTTACAGCTTCATTTCAAATGTTCCTGCCCAAATGTCCTTCAACCGGGGAATAGATAAACATACTATGGTATATCCATGCAATTCGATACTACAAAGCTATAAAGAGAAGTGAACAGTTTATACATGGAACAAAATAGATGAATCTCACAAATTACTCTAAGAGAAATTTCTGTTGTTCAGTCACTCAGTCACGTCCGATTCTTTGCGACCCTTCGGACTGTAGCACACCAGGCTTCCTTGTTCTTCACCATGTCCCAGAGCTTGCTCAAATTCATGTGCATTGAGTTGGTGATGCCAGCCAACCATCTCATCCTCTGTCTTCCCCTTCTCTTCCTGCTTTCTATCTTTCCCAGCATCAGGGTCTTTTCCAGTGAGTCAGCTCTTTATATCATGTGGTCAAAGTATTGGAGCTTCAGCTTCCATGTCAGTCCTTCCAATGAATATTCAGGGTTGATTTCCTTTAGGATTGACTGGTTTGATCTCCTTGGAGGCCAAGAGACTCTCAAAAGTCTTCTCCAGCACTGCAGTTTGAAAGCATCAGTTCTTCAGTGCTCAGCTTTCTTTATGGTCCCACTCTCACAACCATACATGACTACTGGCAAAACCATAGCTTTGATTAAATGGACCTTTGGTCTGTCTAAGAGAAATTAGCCAAGACCAAAAAGGCTACATTCAGTATATGATCATGTTTTTATGATATTCTCAAAAAACCAAGATAGAGGGACAAAAAGATCAGTCTGCTAGGATTGGGAATAGGGGTTGATTGACTATAAAAGAAGTGCCTAGTGGATTTTTGGGGGTGATGGAACTCTTCTGTATCTTGTATGGATGTCTCATCATTCTGTCCATTTTCAAAAGCTCATAGACGTATACACAAGAGGTAGTAGAATCTATTGAATGTTAATTTTAAAATACATATATTTTAAAAGCCTATTTATTTTTATTTCAAACCAAGAAATATACTTCCAAAGTACTTAATGTCCAAAATGACTTAATGGTTAACAACAGTTAATTGATGACTTTTAAATTCTCATCACAAATATCCAAATTATGGATTTGCTCTGCATGGTTGGACTCCTTACAAGATTCTTTCCTATGTTTGGCCTTGCATTTTTCCTTACTTCTTTTAGAATGATGAGATTGAGTGTTTCCAATAATACCAAAAAAAGAGAGGCTTATATTGCTATGAGAGTCACCATGGGTACCCTAAATGGACTCTTTAGAAAAAGAGAAAGGCCAAAAAAAACTCCTAAGAAACTTTTCCAAGAAAATATTTTCTTACTACTCTCTGACTGACAGCCTCTTGCTTCTTTTTCTGAGGAAAGTTCAGAATACATCATCTCTTATCTTTTATCCCCTCTCATATTCTCATGCACCCTGAACTAATACCTACCTTTCTGATTTTTAGCTCCCTATTTAGCTCTCTGTGAACAAAACTCCAAAGTCAACCCCATGAGAACAGATTGTTATGTCTTATCCTTGTTTTCTTACTGTCTGGAGTATTCTAGAATATACACATCATTTCCCCCTCTTTTCTTGAAGCATTTTATTTTCCAAGTTTTGGTAATACCACATCCTCCTGGTTTACTTCTTCCTACCACCTGCCAGCAATTTATAATTTCATGTGCTGATTCTGCTAGGCCAGGCTTCTAAATGTTGCACTAGTCAAACTTGCACTATAACAGTCTCCTTTCTCATCAAACTATTCTGATTCTTAGAGTAACATGTCTCATTCCACAAGTGCGTCTAAAACCATAAGCTAGTGGCACCTGTGTAAGTTGTACCTCCCCAAATCTATTTGCTCCCTCCTTTACAGTAATAGAATTTTATTGGAGTTTAATTTCCCAGCCTCCCTTACAGTTAGGTGGAGGTATATAAGTAAAGTTTTCATCAGTGAAATATGAGGCGATGAAATTAGTATAATACAACATTTATGTCCCCTTTTAAAGGTAATTGCTTCCTTTCCATTTTCCTCTATTCTTCCCTCTCTGCTGGTTTAGGAATGGCTACAACCAGTAGGGCTACTTATATAGACCCACAAAGGGGAGCCACATCTAAAGTCCTCAGAAACACAGATTCCTTCTAAGATAAATTTAATTTTTTTGAGTCTTCCTTCATAGGTGTACTTTTATTTTCAATTTTGAATCTAGAAATTTCCAGAGAACTGACTTTGATCTTTGCAGATATTTGAAAAGAGAAAAATGTGTCTGGGGAATTATGTACAACCTATACCTAAGATGTTAATATCCAGTACTGACATCTGAAGCCCATATTGAAATAGACATTGAAGCAAAATCCCCACTCCTAAAGGAATGTTCTCCTGCAGGGTAATACTGAAGATATAATTAAGATAGACTTTTCCTAAAATGATACCCTTTTTTGTCTTTTTCAGTTTTTTCCTTCCTGCCTCACCTACTCACTTGCAAGTTTCTCTCATGAGTATTTCCTTCATAAAACACTTGCATAGAAATTCATTCTGAGGATCTAGTTCTGTAGAACCCGACCTATAGCACTGTCTCCTAGCCCATTTCCTACTAAATCAGATAACAAAAGGTCAAATAATTTTTTTTATATTATAAATAAGCACATACACATCAATGTAGAGACCTTACAAATAGCTAAGAAATGAAGAGAAGCTAAAGGCAAAAGAGAAAAGGAAAGATATACCCATCTGAATATAGAGTTCCAAACAATAGCAAGGAAAGAAAAGAAAGCCTTCCTCAGTGATCAATGCAAAGAAATAGAGGAAAACAACAGACTGGGAAAGACTAGAGATCTCTTCAAGAAAATTAGAGATACCAAGGGAATATTTCATGAAAAATGGACCCAGTAAAGGACAGAAATGGTATGGACCTAATAGAAGCAGAAGATATTAAGAAGAGATAGCAAGAATACACAGAAGAACTATACAAAAAGATCTTCATGACCCAGATAATTACAATGGTATGATCACTCACCTAGAGCCGGACATCCTGGAATGGGAAGTTAAGTGAGCCTTAAGAAGTATCACTATGAACAAAGCTAGTGGAGGTGATGGAACTCCAGTTGAGCTCTTTCAAATCCTAAAAGATGATGCTGTGAAAGTCCTGCACTCATTCTGCCAGCAAATTTGGAAAACTCAGCAGTGGCCACAGGACTGGAAAATGTCAGTTTTCATTCTGATCCCTAAGAAAGGCAATGCCAAAGAATGCTCAAACTACTGCACAATTGCACTCATTTCACACGCTAGCAAAGTAATGCTCAAAATTCTCCAAGCCAGGCTTCAGCAGTACGTGAAAAGTGAATTTCCAGATGTTCAAGCTGGATTTAGAAAAGGCAGAGAAATCAGAGGTCAAATTGCCAACATCCATTGGATCATAGAAAAAGCAAGAAGGTTCCAGGAAAACATCTACTTCTGCTTTCTTGACTACGCCAAAGCCTTTGACTGTGTGGATCATAATAAACTGTGGAAAATTCTGAAAGAGATGGGAATACCAGACCACCTGACCTGCCTCCTGAGAAATTTGTATTGCAGATCAAGAAGCAACACTTTGAAACCCGACATGAAACAATGGACTGGTTCCAGTTGGAAAAAGAGTATGTCAAGGCTGTATGTTGTCACCCTGTTTATTTAACTTATATGCAGAGTACATATTGTGAAATGCTGGGCTGGATGAAGCACAAGCTGGAATCAAGATTGCCAGGAGAAATATTAATAACCTCAGATATGCAGATAACACCACCTTTATGGCAGAAATTGAAAAAGAATTAAAGAGCCTCTTGATGAAAATGAAAGAGGAGAGTGAAAAATCTGGTTTAAAACTCAACATTCAAAAAACCATGCAAGACAGCAGAAGAGAAACAGATATAAAGAACAGATTTTTGGACTTTGTGCGAGAAGGCGAGAGTAGGATGATTTGCGAGGATAGCATTGAAACATGTATATTATCATATGTGAAATAGATCATCAGTCCAAAGTTGGATGCATGAAACAGGGCACTCAAAGCCGATGAGCTGGAACAACCCAGAGGGATGGGATGGGCAAGGAGGTGGGAGGAGGTTTCAGAATGGGGGACATGTACACCTGTGGCTGATTCATGTCAGTGTATGGCAAAAACTACCGCAATATTTTAAAGTAGTAGGCCTCCAATTAAAATTAGTAAAAAAAAAAAAAAGAAAACAAAGATCATGGCATCCAGTCCCATTACTTCATGGCAAATAGATGGTGAAACAGTGGAAACAGTGACAGACTTTATTTTCTGGGCTACAAAATCACTGCAGATGGTGACTGAAGCCATGAAATTAAGAGATGCTGCTTGGAAGAAAAGCTAAGACTAACCTAAACAGCATATTAAAAAGCAGAGATATTACTTTGCCAACAAAAATTTGTCTAGTCAAAGCTATGGTTTTTCCAGTAGTCATGTATGAAGGTGAGAGTTGGACTATAAAGAAAGCTGAGTGCCCCCAAACTGATGCTTTTGAACTGCGGTGTTGGAAAAGACTCTTGAGAGTACCTTGGACAGCAAGGAGATCCAACCAGTCCATCCTAAAGGAAATCAGTCCTGAATATTCATTGAAGGACTGATGTTTAAACTGAAACTCCAATCTTTTGGCCCCCGGATTTGAAGAGCAGACTCAGAAAATACCCTGATGCTTTTAAAGATTGAAGGCAGGAGAAGGAGACAGCAGAGGATAAGATGGTTGGATGGCATCACTGACTCAATGGACATGAGTTTGAGCACGCTCTGGGTGTTGGTGAAGGACAGGGAAGCCTGGTGTGCTGCAGCCCATGGGGTTGAAAATAGTTGGACACAACTGAGCAACTGAACTGATTGAGTTCAGCTCTTTAACAGCATCATATTTTAGGATTTTATGTAGCTCACCTAGAATTACATCACCTTTGCTAGCTTTATTTATAGGAATGCTTCCTAAGGCCCAGTTGACTTCACATTCTAGGATATCTGTCTCTAGGTAAGTGACCACACCATCATGGTTATCCCATCATTAAGATCTTTTTTGTATAATTCTGTATTCTTGCCATCTCTTCTTAATCTCCTCTACTTCTGTGATGTCTTTATCATCTCTGTCCTTTATTGAGCCCATCCTTGCATGAAATTTTTCCCTGATAGTACCAATTTTCTTGCAGAGATCTCTAGTCTTTCCCATTGTATTGTTTTCCTCTATTTCTTTACGTTATTCATTTAAGAAGGCCTTCATATCTCTCCTTGATAGACCTCTGCTTTCAGTAAGTGTATAGCTTTTCCTTGCCTTGCCTTTCACTTCTCTTTTCTAACTCAGTTATTTGTAAAGCCTCCTCAGACAACCGGTATGCATTCTTACATTTCTTTTTCTTTGGGATAGCTTTGGTCACTGCCTCCTGTGCAGTGTTATGAACCTCCATCCATAGTTCTTCAAACACTCTTTCTACCAGATCTAATTCCTTGAATCTATTCATCACCTCCACTGTATTACCATAAGAATTTTGATTTAGGTTATACCTGAATGGCCTAGTGATTTTCCCTACTTTCTTCAATGTAAGCCTGAATTTTGCAATAAAGAACTCATGATCTGAGCCACAGTCAGCTCCAGGTCTTGTTTTTGTTGATTTTTGTTGATTTTATAGAGCTTCTCTGTCTTTAACTGCAAAGAATATAATCAGTCTGATTTCGGTATTGACCATCTGGTGATGTCTTTGTATAGAGTCATCTCTTGGGTTGTTGGAAACAAAGTATAAGGTGAAATAAAACTAGAGTTGACAAAATATTCTGATAAATTAGAAGCATTGCTCACTAGGAAAGTATATTGTTTTTCTAATACATCAGTAAAAAATTACCACAAACAGTGTCTTAAAATAACACAAGCTTGTTATCTTATTGTTCTAGAAGTCAAAAATCTGAAATGGGGCTCAATGGGCCTAAAATTAGACTATCTGTCAATAGGACCATATTCCTTCTGAATATGGCTGTAGATAACAGTCTGTTTATTTGCCTTTTCCAGTTACCAAGTCCTTCCTTTGTTCTTTGGTTTGTGGCTCTCTTCCATTTTTAAGCCAGCAATTGCATAACTCTGACCTTTGCTTCTGTTGTCACATCTCTGACTCTCCTGCTCCTCTCTTTCACTTCAGAACTATTTCGATGATTGGTCCCACTAAGATGATCCAGAATAATCTTCCCACCTCAAAATCTTTAGTTGATCACAGCTGCATAATCCCTTTTGCTTTGTGAAGATAGTGTGTTCATAGGCTTTGAGGTTAAGCTGTGGTCTTCTTTGTAAGGTCATTATTCACCCAATCACAGAAGGCTTTATTTGGATGAGCTCTCTCTCCTCTCACTCTTAAAACATACACATTTAACATAGCTTAGAGTCAAATAAGTTTAGAACTTTTTTGTTAAACAAAATTGGACAAGTGTTTAGATTTTGTTGTGGAGTTAGCAAAACACTTGGTATACTACTATTAATACTAAGGGTTTGGTGCCCTCCTCCCCTGGTGGCTCAGAAGGTAAAGAATCTGCCTGCAGTGTGAGAGACCTGGGTTTGATCCCTGGTGGGGAAGATCTCCTGGAGAAGAAGTGGCTACCCACTCCAGATTCTTGTTAGGGAAACTCCATGGACCTCTGAGAAGCCTGGCAGGCTACAGTCCATGGGATCATAAAGAGTTGGACACTACTAAGCAACTAACACTTTATTCTTCAAAAATACCCTTCTTACCTTGAAAAAAATATTGAATACATAATTTCCTGGAAATATATTTCTATGTATTAATTTTATAGAATTATTTTTTATGAAAAATCTGTTGTAAACTCCCACCCTCCCAAGGAATAACTCTCTCAATGATTTTTTTTTTCTAATTCTTTCATCAAATGTTATGGAACTGACCACTTGGATTGATTATGTAGTAACATGCTACATGTATCTAGGACACAGTACACTTTCTTGAGATGTATCCATGGTGTTATAAACTCTTTTTGCTCTGGCAAGTACTCCAAGGAACCAGTTTGCCACACTACTTTTTGAAAAGTCTCATTTATTACAAAATGGGCATGAAGAGTTGTAGCATTATGCATTGATTTCAAGATCCTGACATATACTTGCTGCGAGGGTGGCAAAAACATATTTGTTAATATGTCCATATGTCATTTAACATTCACTGAGCATTTATCATGTTGCATGCTTCGTATTAAGCATGGAGTCTGCAAAGATTTGAAAAACTTGTGCCTTGTTCCTCAGCAGCATAATTTTAACATAATGGACAGTGAAGTCAAAGAAAAGATTTAAGGCTTGTTGGGAAAGTGAGCAGGAGGAAACTCATTAAAAAAAAAAAAAAAAGGCTTCTGTGAGTTGATCTCATTCTTATAGGAATAGGCATGAGATGTTAGCCAAGAGAGTAGTTACAAAAGGAGAAGTTGGCCAAGTGACCAGTTAGCCAACAGAAGAGGAGTGGGAAGACCATTACAGAGAGAATAGTTTAAACAAAGTCAAGAAATTTCAAAGAGGTAAATTCTGAAAAGCTCTAAGAGATTTAAAGACTTGCAGTGGGAAGTGTGAAGTAAGCAGTGGCAGAAAATGAGACTGAAGAAATATTTAGGGCTGAATTGAGGAAAACAATCTTTTCATTGCTTAATCCTAAAAGCCTCTTGATGAAAGTGAAAGAGGAGAGTGAAAAAGTTGGTTTAAATCTCAACATTCAGAAAACTAAGATCATGGCACCAGTCCCATCACTTCATGACAAATAGATGGGGAAACAGTGGAAACAGTGAGAGACTTCATTTTTTGGGCTCCAAAATCACTGCAGATGGTGACTGCAGCCATGAAAATTAAAAGACTCTTACTCCTTGGAAGGAAAGTTATGACCAACCTAAACAGCATATTAAAAAGCAGAGACATTACTTTGGACTATAAAGAAAGCTGAGCACTGAAGAATTGATGCTTTTGAACTGTGGTGTTGGAGAACTCTTGAGAGTCCCTTGGACTGAAAGGAGATCCATCCAGTCCATTCTAAAGGAGATCAGTCAAGGGTGTTCATTGGAAGGACTGATGCTGAAGTCAAGAAATTTCAAAGAGGTAAATTCTGAAAAGCTCTAAGAGATTTAAAGACTTGCAGCATACCAGGCCTCCCTGTCCATCACCAACTCCCGGAGTTTACTCAAACTCATGTCCGTTGAGTTGGTGATACAATCTAACCATCTCATCCTCTGTCGTCCCCTTCTCCTCCTGCCCTCCATCTTTCCCAGCATCGGGGTCTTTTCAAATGAGGAGTTAATTAACCCAAAATAGGTAACATTTATACCCATGGTCCTAGCAAAATCATCAGTAGTATCTGTTTTCACTCTTGAATGTCCTGGTTTGACTTGTCAATGATATGATTGTATTCAGACCATTGCACTATTTACTGAAGAAATATAAAAGCATTGCCTAATTAAGGATGTGTCTCATTGTGTTCTTTTTTAGAATTACTCCCATCTGAGACTAAAATTCTGTAAACTAAATTGGATTGAATCTTAAAGAAAATGAATTATATGAACAAAATTTAGTGAACCTAGATTTTTAATGGGAATGTGGACAAATTGGGCAAAATGTTGGCTGAGGAGGAAATAATGAAGGGTGACCGCAGTTGTCTTATGTAGTTTACCACAGTTATTTTAGGTGTAACTCTGAATTTAGGCTATATGGGAAATAATTCCAGTTCTACTGTTCACTAGATGTTGGAAAATGTACTATACTTCTCTACCTACAGTTTCTCCTTTTTTTAAAATTGTTACAATAATGCTCATGATATTATTGTAAGAATTAAAGCAATATGCATACATAAAACATTTGTTACATACTTGGCATTGCAGTATATAAGATTATTCTTATTATTGCTAAGTGGTTTGCTTATAATGAATTTTAGACTCTTTGTTGTATCATACCCATATGGTCCCGATTCCCACGAGGAGTTACTTCTTTCCTGAAGTCTCAACTTTTCCTGCCAAAACTGATTTTAGAATCTTCACCAATATCATAAACTTGATGAACTTTATTATATCTTCCAGTGTCTTTTTCCCCATCAGTTTGTAGGCTCCCCAAAGGTAGGGAAAATCTACTTCTTACTCAAAATTATATCTTTAGGGCATTAAAGAACTGTACCTAGAACACAGCACATGCTAAACAGATGTTTTTAAATTAATGAATGAATAAATGAATTAATCCTATTATTTTTTGTGATGGCAGGAGGTTTCTGGCAGGTTATCTGTTTATGACCTGTGTGTTTCTCTAGCATGCTATATATACAACCAGAGCAATATCTAATATCACTTTTAGTGAATTGACTCAGGTCATTGGTCTCAATAAGGGGTGATTTTGCCATCCAGAGGATATTTGCAAATGTCTGGAAACATTTTTTGTTGTCACGACTGGGGGAGTCTTACTGTCATCTCATGGGTACAACTCAGAGAAGATGTTTAACATACCACAATGTGAAAGACAACTTCCAACAACAAATAACTTTCTGTCCCCAAATGTTAGTATGCTGAGCTTGAGAAATCCTGGTAAATCCATGGATATAGCACATAATTTGTGTGATCTTACCACATCTCTGTAACACACCTTCTATTTCGGGCTTATTTCAGTGCCCTGCCTTAAGCCTGTATGATATTTGTGTGTGTGTGTGTGTATTCCCGATAGCTTAGACACTTGGTTAGCCTGAAGTCATTTATGCTGGGCAGCCTGGCAGTAGGAGGTCAGTGGTCTTGGAGGATAACCTTAAACCATGTGGGAAAGGACTGCGTGGATAAGTGGCTAAGCATCCAAGTATTTTAAGAGACTGTTCTTTTATCTGCATTCTACAGGGTTATTCAGACCTTTCCCTATGGAGCTTAAGATACCTACGGGACCAAGAAACAGATGTCTTAAGTGCTAACTACCTTGGATTTCTCCCCTTTCTTCTCTTGTTTTCCTTGCTCTGACATTCCTACTCGCAAATAAACTACTCAAGTACCTGTCTCAAGCCCTGTTTTGGGATGAACGCAAACTCAGGCAATGGACCTCCTTTTTAAAAAAGAAATGTAACAACTCCCAGGAGTGATGAAACAAGGGTACCGGAGTTGAGCTATTTCAAATCCACTGTTGGACATATGGGAAGTGGAACAGTGAAATTAAATAGTCAAAATTAAACAAATCCCTTTGACTCACTTTTCATAATCTCAGTCACTTATATCACTAAGACATGAGAAACAAAGTTCCATGTGCCCTGAGTACCGAGGCAGAGCTGGAAATTCCTCTTATAGAAGTAATATCTACTGTTCTTGCTTATTCCTTATCTTTCTTCAGTCTGAGTAGCATATGTGATATGGGGTTCAGAAAAAGAACTAGATATTGTAATCATTGGGAAAGAGAAGGTGAGAAAATCAGTATTCATTTTCTACATTTTCCGTGTTCAGGTGGTGTTGATGCTCTTTAAATCACTGCACATATTTATAGTCTGTCATTCAATTGAAAGCATTAATGAAACCCTATTGAAGGCATTATATTATGACAAATGATGCAGAGAAATGAGGAAGACATATAAATCTTCCAGGTCGAGACAGTATCCACACTTGAAGTCCCATAGTATAAACTGATATATAATTTTTCTGAGGGTAGATAAGAGTTGTCTTAGCAGGTGGAGTTAGCTGAGGACCTCGCACTATCCTGATCCTGACATTCAAAAGCTTTCAGGGTTCAACACAATCAGTCATATGAGTGCCTACATGCAATATTATTCTGCCTAGATTTCTTCATGCATTATATATAGGTTAAAAGAGGTTGCCATAAATAGTAGGTTCACAGAAAGGACAGATTGAACGTTTGAACTCTTCACAAAAGAAAAAAAAAAGTGAGAGAGAGAGAAAGACCATTTTTCACTTCCTTCCTGGACTCCCCGTCACCCCTCTAATGCAGGCAACTGCAGAAGCAACATTAGTTCAACATTAAAATTCAATAAGCCTTTTTCTTGATTCCAGTCTGACAGGTTTCCTGCATGGCAGAGAGGCCACAAGGCTGAATGAATGGGTTTCTAAACAAATTGGGTCAGATGCTGCTTTTGCTTGACTTACTTAAGATTGATTGATAATTAAGTGGTTTAAACTGGTTCTTTCCTAGAGGAGGAGCAAGCTTGGAGCACGGCTTTTCAGGTTTTCTGAGACCTTCAGAGAATTGGAAAAAATAATAAAGAGAAATAGATATGTTTGAAGTGTTGATGTCAAAAGAAGGATAAGATGTGGTTTCCTCTTTTTTAAAAGTCTTTTGAAAAATCTTTTGGCCATACCTCATGGCAATGGCACCCCACTCCAGTACTCTTGCCTGGAAAATCCCATGGATGGAGGAGCCTGGTAGGCTCCAGTCCATGTGGTCGCTAAGAGTCAGGCACACTGAGCGACTTCACTTTCACTTTCATGGCACAGCATGTGAGATCTTAGTTCCTCAGCCAGGGATCCAAGCTGGGCCCCCTGCATTGGAAACACGGAGTCTTAACCCCTGGACCACAAGGGAAGTCCTTGATTTGCTATTTTGAGCATTCCTCAAGCATGGGGAAGATATATTTAATGATGGAAAATCATTCCATGTTCAGAATTACAGGGGGTAACAAGTGCTCTCTTTTCTAGAGAAAAACAAACAAAACAATCCCGTGCATACACCTTTTTCTTCAAGTCAAAGTCAGTGATTCATGGACTGACCAGCATACCTGGAGCTGCATCACCTCTCTCTAGTGGCCTAGATAGTGTTTGGTAAGTGAGTGCAGAGACAGAAGTGCAGGGAAATGGAATCCTGGAAGAAGCACAGTGACAGCCCAGGGTGGCAGGTCAGCTCCAGGTGAGGCTAAACAGACTGTGGAGGAGAAATCCCAGACCACTTACTCAGGGCCCAGTAGAGTATAACTAAGCATTACTAAAAATCACAGTTAAAGCAAAGTCACCTCTGGTGCTCCTGAGGAACTGTGTGCGTATCTTAGATTGACTATAATAGAAAGTAAACATTTTTATGAAATATGTGTTTATTTTCTTATTGCAACCCTAAAATATGCACTCTGATGTTTCTTTTGTATCTTCCAAGGTGACAGGTCTTTTTAATTTTTATTTCTTTGGAATCTGATGCAAGTTTGTACAGAACTTGATGCAGGCTTGACTACTTCAAAAATGGATAGAGCCATACAAAAGACAGAGGGGAAACTTTGTTGTTATTGTTGAGGGGGGTCAAGGGCATAGAGGAGTTTATCTCTTTTCATGCGCTGAATTTCCTGGAAACATCAAAAGTCTTTCTAATGCATATAGTAATTTAATGAAAGTATCTGGGGTACGAATAGTTGTAAAATGCTGAAGGAAATAACACAATCAGTCAGAAATACTATTTTTAAAGTACTCATACATCCAAGGGCTTCCCTGGTGGCTCAGACAGTAAAAGAATCTGCCTGCAATGCAGGAGACCTGGATTCAATCCCTGGGTCGGGAAGATCCCCTGGAGAAAGGAATGGTTACCCACTCTAGTATTCTTGCCTGGAGAACTCCATGGACAGAACAGCCTGGCAGCCTATAGTCCATGAGGTCTCAAAGGGTCAGACATGACTGAGTGGCTAACACTTTACTTCACTTCATACATCTTATAGATAATAAGATGATAATGACTCTGTTAGGTAAAGGATACAGGGTATAAAGGTACAAATTGTTATACAAAAATCCAAAAGTTGGATTGTTTATGTATAGGCTTTTAAGGGAGAAAGATATCAGGGAAAGCCTGGAAAATAGAACTAGAATTGGAGGATCAGTGAGACTTGAATTTCTGTTAAGTTAGATACACTCCGTGAAGATTTTTTTTTTAAAAGCATATATGTGGAAAAGGAGAGGGACAAGTGTAGAGAATACAGATGGCTTGGCTGCAACATAGAGTCTGTGAAGGAAAAGAAAAGAGTTAGATAGGAGAAGTTATCTAAGGTCAGATAGGCAGGGGTCTTAAGTGGAAGTTGGAGGGTCTGGAGCTTTGTTCAGTAATCAGTGGGGACCTACTGAAGATAGGTGAGCAGAATTATGCCCAAGGAAGATGTATTCAGTAATGATATTCAGGATGGATTCAACTATGGGGCTGGCAGTTAGGGAGTCTGAATTAGTATCAAAGTGTGTCAGGAGAGAATCCTTGCACAATGCACACATTTCTCATAACACCTTGTTACACACTTTAAATATTTTACAATTTTATTTGTCAATTATACCTCAATAAAGCTGAGGGAAAAAAGTGTGCTAGAAGTGCAATGGGTAAGAGAGAGACTGGTTTCAGATATGTTCAATTCAAGTACCACAACGGGTACCTCAAAGATACTATATGTAATGATACTTTTTTTTTTAAGTGAGTTCTTTGTTTCACTAGGCTTTATGTTAACCTTAAAAATTATTTTCATTTTTTAAGAAACTGTTTTCAATATAAGCTGTATATTTAAATATCCCGAAGAATTCTTAAGCTCGGAAAGCCTAGAGCACCTCCCCAAACTCATTTGGAATGGGGCCCAGAAATCTATTTGTAATGTTCAGATTCTATTCAGATGTGTAACCGAGGCAAAGATGATAAATAATGCTGATTTTGTATTTTTATGCTCCCACATGGAAAGCAGTCCTATATTAAATGCTGCCTGTGACTGCAGGAAGGGCCAGTAATTAGTGCAATCACAGACACTTATACCGGGTGATTCATAGAACATCTTAAAATTTTATGAAATCCTTACATTTTATAATTGTGCATTTCAACAGGTTTTTTTGTGTGTGTGGGTTTCGTTGTTGTTGTTGTTTGTTTGTTTTACTTTTCCCCTTGCTTTACTAGTTGGTGACCTAGAATTATTCTTGAAAATTCATTTATGGATTCTTATTTTTTTAAAAGTATATTATCATTTAAATGGTTTGGATTAGAAATTGCTTCATAGGGTTCATCTGAAACTATCCTTTTTGGCCTCCAGTGGACATATTGAGCCACATGCTAAGAAAGAGAGTAGAAATTGCTTTGAATAAGGCCATAAGTTACGAGAATCAAAATCTTAGTCACTGGTGTAGGAAAATATTAAAATTTAAATATAATTTCTAAAAAAAAATACTATGATGAAAAATTTCAACAAAGAATCCACAATCATTTTAATATTTATGTGAATATAGATGTATGTAGCTATTTCTTATGTAGGCTATTTTATTTTGCTTTCCAGCTCCTGTTAATCTAAGTATATCATTGCATAGTTGTAATATTTATATAGTCAATAAATTACCATCTTTCTCATAAGTTAGTTTAGTACCATTATATCATTAAGTTTCTCAATATGTTAATATATTTGACTTCACAGTAACATTTTAATGAATGCATAATATTTCATCAGATGTATACATTGTAATTAATAGATCATTCCTCTACCGGTAGACACTTGGGTTGTTGTGAGATTTGTTATGATAAACAATCCTATTGTGAACATGTCACCTCTTCTCTTTTTCAGTTAACAAATATTCACTGAACAATTATCTGTAGAATTTACTGTTGGGGAAAGATTCAGGTGTGAATAAACCACTACTTAGCTTCATAGGGCTAATAGTCTCATAGGAAATCACATGACTCATGCCATAATACTTAATAGATGAACATACAAATATGGGAACATGGTAGAGGGAACCTTAACCCTGATCAAAGACAGTTGACTTGAGGAAACAGCATTTGCTGTTTGAGTCTTGAAAGATATAGGGGGATTTAGTAGAAAATAAGGTGGGTAAGGAATCCATTCTGAAGAAATTAAGATTGTTGCAGAGTTTCAAGGCTAATAGAAAGACACAGAGATAAAACCAGCTTTTTTAAGGAGCAGATTGTTTGCTATGATGGCTTAGAAGCCATCATAAGAGTGCTCAGTAAGAGTGGTGGAAAATGCATTTGCAAAGAGCAAAAACTTAATTTCTGTATTTTTTCTTTACAATAAGATGAGAACTATTTTTATGAGGTCATAAAAAAAGAGCATTTGTATAGCTCTGGGTATTCAATACCAAGAACTTTGCAAAGGCGTGCATAAGCACACCAGTTCACCAGCATATGACTGGTGTTACAAATATAATTAGCATCCTTAGGTGTATTTGGTTAACTTTTTATTTTGAAATATGCAATATATACTAAAAAGTACATAATATGCATGCTGCTAAGTCACTTCAGTCGTGTCTGACTCTGTGCGACCCCATAGATGGCAGCCCACCAGGCTCCCCCGTCCCTGGGATTCTCCAGGCAAGAACACTGGAGTGGGTTGCCATTTCCTTCTCCAATGCATGAAAGTGAAAAGTGAAAGTGAAGTCTCTCAGTCGTGTCTGACTCTTCGTTACCCCATGGACTGAAGCCTACCAGGCTCCTCTGTCCATGGGATTTTCCAGGCAAGAGTACTGGAGTGGGTTGCGCATAGTAGAGTAAAATAATAAAATTGGGTACCCATGTATCCAACACTAATTTTAATAAATAGTTTTCCAATGGAATAGAAACCCTCACTCTCAGTCTCATCTTCTTTACTCACCCCTTCACAGAGATAACCATTTACTTAAGTGCTGTACTCTTCTTTATATTTACATTGAGTTTTAATATATATGTGTAAATAACTATAAATGATAGTTGGTGAAATTTTGCCCATTTTGAACTTTGCCTACACAGAATAATATGTTGAACATTCCTTTTGACCAGCTACTTTTGCTTAACATTTCATAGTTGAGAGACATGCTGTGACTACTTGCTATAGTTCATTTATTTTCACTGCTTTATCATGCTCTATTGAATAAATGGAATATATACCACAATTTATCTATCTATTATTTCTATGTTGTCTACCATTGATAAGCTTTTGAATCTACAGTAATGTTTTGAATATTTTGTACATGACTCCTGGTGGCCAATCTCTCTAGGATTGGCCAACAGATTCATTTATGTTTTTCCATAAGATGTTATGGATGAACTAATTTTTTGGCCAAACCAATATATCTAGGTATAAAAAGGTCCGGGGTGGATAGGTGCATCTTGAGCTCTACTCAGTAATGTCAAACTCTTTATCAAAGTAACTGTGACAATTTACATTCCCACTAGCAAGTATGAAAGTTTCATTGTTCCATTGCTCTACATCCTTGCCATCACATTTTAATCTTAGTCACACATTTAATCTTAGTCACACATCACATTTAATCTTAGTACCTAGGGAATAATGCTTCATTGTTATTTCATTTCAGATTTCCTCATTTTTTAATAATATTGAACAACTTCAATGTTTTTTAAATGTTTGTGTTTCTTATTCTGGTTACTACTGCCCAGCCATGATTTTTACCTTTTCTTTTTTTCTTTTGGAGGTTTATTGTAATACATTTTCCTTTTTACACAGTTCATGGGGTTCTCATGGTAAGTATATTGGAGTGGTTTGCCATTCCCTCCTCCAGTGATCATGTTTTGTCAGAACTCTCTACTATGACCTGTCCATCCTGAATGGCCCTACACTGCATGGCTCATAGCTTCATTGAGTTACACAAGTCCCTTTGCCATGACAAGGCAGTGATCCATGAAGGAGATGGATGGCATCAACAAATCAATGGACATGAACTTGGGCTAACTCTGGGAGGTGGTAAGGGAAATGGAAGCCTGGCGTGCTGCAGTCCATGGGGTCATGAAGAGTTGGACATGACTTGGCGACTGAACAACAACAACAGCAGTAATACATTTTACAAATTATTAGGTTGTTACATGTTTCAAATGCCTACTCCCTGTTTGATGCTTGTCTTTTTACCTTTTCTGATGGGCAATAAAGAGTTTTGTGTAATCACCTTATGCAAGAGAAAAGAATATGCTTGAGAATTGAGATAACACTAAGAAAGCAAAATATACTAGAGAAAACAATATGCTTGAGAATTGAGATAACACTAAGAAAGTAAAATATACTTCTATAGAAAAAGAAGAAGTAAGGCAATGGCACCCCACTCCAGTACTCTTGCCTGGAAAATCCCATGGGCAGAGTAGCCTGGTAGGCTGCAGTACATGGGGTTGCTAAGGGTTGGATACGACTGAGCGACTTCACTTTCACTTTTCACTTTCATGCATTGGAGAAGGAAATGGCAACCCACTCCAGTGTTCTTGCCTGGAGATCCCAAGGATTCTTGCCTGGTGGGCTGCTGTCTGTGGGGTCACATAGAGTTGGACACGACTGAATCGACTTAGCAGCAGCAGTAGCAGGCCGTGATCACTTTGTTTGAACCCTGAACCAAGGTCCCTCATAAATGTTATCCCTAGAGTATCTGGATTTTAGTAGATTTCATTTTTTGTTTGAGTCCATTCAGATTAAATTTTCTTTAAACTGAAGCCTACATTGTTGTAATGGACAAGGATGTCATGCTATTGACTAGGATTTTGCTTATACTACTGCATGTCACCAAGTTTGAATTACTACACAGGTGTTAAATAAAAACCCACCTAACTTTCATTTGTCTCATTTTAGAATCTAGTAATTTTTCTCTGCACAATCCCTTAGGAGTCTTTATTATTTTTCCAAGCATGTTTCTTATTTGCCTCGAATGTAGGCAACTCTCGAATGTAGGTCTTTGTGAGCCAGAACAAACTTCTCCCTTTGGGATACTGGGAGGAAAAAAAAAAAGAATGCATTTCACATTTCCACTCTGAAGGACATTTTCCTCAAGATAAATTGGTAACCTTCAAATATATTGGATGACTGACTTTTCAGGCCTAATTTGGAAAAGAATTACTTTGAGACCTATGAAAAAGACATCATCTACCAAAAGACCCCTCTGGTGGGCAAGTCTCTCCCCTTGGATGCTGGATCTCAATCCTCCTTGCCTTGTCAAGGACTTTGTTCCCTCATTCATTCCTTATCTTCCATCTCAGTACTCTTTGCTCAATTACTTCTTATTTCTATAAACAAAGAAATATGCTTCAGTATCTCTCATTAGTGAAAAAAAGTCCCTTTTCACCTCATATTCACTGGCTACATTCCCATTTCTCTGTGCCCCGTTAAAGCAACACTCTAAACAAAAAAAATAGTTTCCTATACAGTGTTTCCACTTCCTCCCCTGTCAATCTTGTTTCCAGGGCAATTTCACCCTCAACACTTCACTGAAAGTGATCTAGTCGATAGACACATTTCTGCCCTTGTCTTACCCAACTCTTCATATTCTTTTCTAAAAGATGTTCCTTTCCTGGCCTGTTGGTTACCATACCCTCTTCCTGGCTTTCAACTCACATTGGCATTATTATTTTTACTAAATCTGTGATTTCTTTTCACTGCCCTATTTCTTCAGTCCACAGATTATAACCTGGAGGGGTGCTCTACATTGCTGGTCTCTATTGTTAAGGTGTTTGGACTAATTTGCTAATAAATAAGGTGAATGTTTGAATGAACTAACCTACATAATTAAGATGCTAACAAACATATTTAAATAACATAATCTCATTGCTCAAGAAGTAAAGAAGCAAGAAAAGCAAACAAATAGCAAAAATTTCATTTGACAATAATTTTACACCTATTGTGAACTTGACAAATTTTGTTTCGTTTTCTGGAAACAGGGAGGTATTTAGGTGATCCCAGTGTTTACATGCAGGGGTTGGGACTTGAGTTAAGAGACTAACTAGTGACTATGGAACGTATGTTTACTTAGTCGTGTCTGACTCTTGAGACTCCATGGACTATAACCTGCCACGCTCCTCTGTCTATGGAATTTTCCAGGCAAGAATACTGCAGTGGGTTGCCATTTCCTTCTCCAGGAGATCTTCCCAACCCAGGGATCAAACCCACATCTTTCGCTTCTCCTACATTGGCATGTGGGTTCTTTATCCCTAGTGCCACCTAGAAAGCCCAGCTACAGAGAGGAAGACCTATCTTTCTAAACTTCCCTTATTCCTTCCAATTTTTCTCTCAGAAAAATTTTGCTAATGTATTTCAGAGTTTGATTAATCAGAATGCAGTTTTCTTGACATCTGGCACTTATTTAAGCTTTTTACATTGGTACATGTTTTTTCCTTTTTAATTTATTCCAATTCCTCAAATAAGAAAGTGAATTTCAAAATTATAAACATGATCTGATAAGAGAAAATGAAAGTGTTTATGAACGTTTGAGGTTATTTTGGGTCTACATTTGGAATAAATGTGGAAATGTATATGGTTATAAGCTAGTTTATATAATGTTGGAAAGTAGAGAAAAATGTTTCATAAATCATGAAATTAGGATTGCCACTTTATTCATCACAGTGCTTCTCACCTTAATAAAGGGCTGAATAGGCAAGAACAAACCATGATACTAGTCATATCTTTATTAGTAAACAAATATTTGGAGACATGCCCTACAGAAATCATGGGAGCTCATTACAAAGACGCAAACTAAGGATGTTGTTAGTAATGTGATGTATTGACATAAAACAAGTAAAATACTCATGCATAAGGCAATTTAGGCAAATATAATTTTGAACTGTGGTGTTGAAGAAGACTCTTGAGAGTCCCTTGGACTGCAAGGAGATCCAATCAGTCCATTCTGAAGGAGATCAGCCCTGGGATTTCTTTGGAAGGAATGATGCTAAAGCTGAAACTCCAGTACTTTGGCCACCTCATGCCAAGAGTTGACTCATTGGAAAAGACTCTGATGCTGGGAGGGATTGGGGGCAGGAGGAGAAGGGGACGACAGAGGATAAGATGGCTGGATGGCATCACCGACTCGATGGACATGAGTCTGAGTGAACTGGGAGTTGGTGATGGACAGGGAGGTCTGTCGTGCTGCGATTCATGGGGTCGCAAAGAGCTGGACACGACTGAGTGACTGAACTGAACTGAATAGCTGAGGAAAAAATATCCAAAGTTACTGTTCACTGTATCAGCAAGTTGCAAGTTCATGACCTAGGTTATTTAGTCTGGTTCTTGAAACCTACCACTAGATATTCAGCTGCATAAAGACTATACATTTCCATATTCACATAATAGGTGCATGACAGTTTTTTGGATCATAATAGTCATCTTTGGAATTAATCAAAAATTATTTGTCTAAACGTCATTCTTTGTTAAATGATAAAATATTATTTTCACTACTTGTAACTTGCATGAAAATAGCTTTCATTTGTACTGTTTACATGTGGTCCTCAACTTACAATGGTTACACTTAACGAGTTTTTGACTCTACCGTGGTGCAAGAGCAATATGCATTCAGTAGAAACTGTAAATTTTTCATTTTGGTCTTTTCAGGGCTAGTAATATCTGGTAGTGATATCTGGTACAATAGTCTCTGGTGATACTGGGCAGTGAGTCACAGCTCCCAGCCAGCCACACAATCACATGGGTAAACATCTGATACATTCAGCCAATTTATACCCAGACAACTATTCTGTTTTTTACTTGTAGTGCAATTGAATAAATTACATGAGGTATTCAACACTTCATTATAAAATAGAATTTGTGTTAGATGAGTTTGAGCAACTGTAAGCTAATGTAAGTGTTCTGAGCAAGTTGAAGGTAGGCTGGGCTATGCTGAGGTGTTTGGTAGGTTTGGTGAAATAAATGCGTTTTCAACTTATGGTATTTTCAGCTATAATGAGCTTGTTGGGATGTAACCCCATTGTAAATCAAGGAAGATCTGTATTTGGTTTTGGATTGTGTCTTTTGGAAAGAAGCTACCTGAAACCATTCTTGCAATAAGTGTACTTTTGTTTGTATTGCAAATATGCCAGTCTTTACTACTCTTTGATTTCTAGGAATGGATAGTATGATACAATATGGTATTAGCAAAGTTAAACACAATTCTGTTTTAATAAATGGTATTGAAACTTTCCAACAGAGGAAAATGGCATATTTCAAGAAATTTCTGATGACAAAGTTTCAAGTATATTTTAAACTTCTAAGTAATCAGTAATATTTAAGAGTGCCTTTCACTCTTCTTATTAACTTTAAAGATTATATTGGAGATCAGGGTTGGAAGACAGAACAAAATTATTCCCAGATTTTGATACACTCTGAGTGTGCATATAATTTTATTAGATAGGAAGAAAAAACAACAGCCATGATAAAGCTGTTTTTAGCTAAAGCTTAGATGTATCTCAAAAAGTAAAAACAAAACAAAACATGGTGACTTTTAGGGATGCTTAGAAGGCAGATTCTTGTTTAAAAGTTAAGTAGCCATTTAAAGGCTGCATCTAGACCATATGATATTTTGCATTATTTTGTTTTTACTTTTTCTAAAATGAGAAAATATTTTCTCTGTCCATGCTTATCACTGAAATGAAAGAAGATTAGAATACTTCTAAATTTAAGAAGGGAGTCAGGGGAAATTTGTTATTTAGATCAGAGAGATATGATCAGATTTAAATTATTTATTAATAGATAAGAGTTGAAATTTACTGTGAGGTATTGCAAATTATAGCCAGGTGTTTCTACTTTAAAAGATATTCTAGATTTTATCTTAAATGTGGTATGCAAATAATGGTAGAGATTTATTATTATTACTATTATCATAATAGAGATATTGGTGTGGACTAATTTAAATAACTATACATGCTATTCACTGAAGAGCAGGGAAATATTTCTGCTCATTAGAAACCTAACTGCCCCCAACCAGTACTAATACTTAGAATCTCTCTTCTCCCTTTGGCAATGAATGGAAAAATTAACACAGCTCTGAAAATGACCTAGATTTTAGGAAGCTGATGTTATTGAAGAAAAGCATAAAAAATGTCTGTCATCATAAACTCTGATTAAGCTACTTGTTTTGTTGTATTTTTGTTATTTAAAAATGTAAATAATTTAAAGCAATTTAAACAGGGAGAAAAAGATTTTTTGAACAGACGACATTGTAAGTGGAAGTTTATAAGGAGGAGGTGGGAATAGCTTCCTGAGACACTACTGTTAGCTCTAAGTGATGCATCAGTGCCCCTTCTGTGTGTCAGACACTGCATACAAGTCCTAGAAAGCTACAGGGTAAGCCTGCGTGTTGGCCACATGCTTATGGATTCTGATTTGGTAGTTCCAAGTGAAACCCAGACATCTACACATGTGCCTGAGGGGCTTCTGATTTTGGTTCTTGAAGGAAAATGTGTTGAGAAGCACAGATTTAAAATACCCTCCTGTCAGCAGAGACATGGAAGATGTTCTCCGTGTGACCTTTCTCTTCTGTACTGAATTGTTTCCCTTATCCCATCTGGATCATTTTAACATCCTCTCTGAAACCTTTGCAGATCACCTTCAGCAAGTGAATGCAGTTTCCCAGTGCCCACTACATATTCCTTACAGTAATACTGCTTTAGCACACTGAAGTATACTTATTTTATTTTATACTGTTTCCATCTATTTTGTTGGTTCTTTAAGGACAGGAACTAGGACCACTTTTTCTTTTTACTTATTTTTTAAGATCACGGGTGCAAAGAACCAGGGCTTCCCTGGTAGCTCAGCTGGTAAAGAATCCACCTGCAATGCAGGAGACCCCGGTTCAGTTCCTGGATTAGGATCTGCTGGAGAAGGGATAGGCTACTTACTCAAGTATTCTTGGGCTTCCTTTGTGGCTCAGCTGGTAAAAAATCTGCCTGCAATGTGGAAGACCTTGGTTCAATCCTTGGGTTGGGACGATCCCCTGGAGAAGGGAACAGCTACTCCCTCCAGTATTCTCTCCTGGAGAATTCCATGGACTGTATAGTCCATGGGGTCACAAAGAGTCGGACATGGCTGAGCAAGTTTCACTTGACTCACTTCAGTTTATAGGATGCTCCAATACGTACTGAAATGAACAAATATACTGAAATGAATAGATAAAAACAACTGATGAACTGACTATTTCTGTGTAAGATGACTCTGGCTTTGGAAGAAATGAAACACGTGGAAAACATCATTTGGTAGGATCTGTGTTTATTATGCATGCCCAACTTCGTGATCATTTTGCATTCTCTGCATAATTTTTAAGAACATATGTTCTTGGCAGATATCCTGGTTTACAACCTAAGTAAGTATCTAAGAGTCCAGTCATTAGTATCTATTGTGTAAGTCTATATTTAGTATCATAAAATCTAATGGAATCCCAAATTACTGATCATAAGAAATAGCTGATTTTTAAATACTGAAAGTAAAACATCATGCTAAGTGCTTTAATTATTTTTTCCTTGAAACGGATGGTTTTATTATATCTGACACTATTAAGAAAAATGAATTCTTTGGGGGACTCAACTCTGAAAAGGCTGCACATTTTAAGTGCTTTCTCTTTGGGTGAAGATTTATTTTATTTTAATGTGGGACCACTTAGTGAGTGAGAAGGTTGTAAAAGACTTTTGTGTGCACATTAAAATTTTACATGCTCTATGTTCTTAATATTTCACAATGTATATCATTATATATTTCCTGAAAAAGTAGAGGAGCCTTCAGAATGAAAATATTAATACATAAAATTTCCATTTGTGTGTACCTAGTATGTGACAAACACTCAGAAGGCTGCTTTATGTATATAAATAGGCTTGAGGGTTTAGTGTGATATGAGGGTTTCTTGGTGAGTACTTTTCATTGAATGAGAGATTCAACAGTTCAACTAGACCTGCTAAATGGTACCTACTCAAGTTCCTTTATTAATATTCTTTAAGAGGATATGCTTATGCTCATTTTCTTGTGCTTTACTTTATTATGCTTCAGACATATTGCATTTTTTACAAATTGAAGGTTTGTGGCACCTCTGAGGCAAGCTAGTATATCAGCTTCATTATACCAACAGCATTTGTTCTTTCATCTCTGTATCTCACACTTTAGTAATTCTCACAATATTGTAACGTTTTCATTATTGTAATATTTGCTATGGTGGTCCATGATCAGTGGTCTTTGATGTTACTGTGACTCACTGAACTCAGTTGATTGTTAGCATGTTGTTTTTTTAACCAATAAAACATTTTTTAATTACAGTATATACACTATTTTTTTAGACATGGTACTATTGCACACTTAATAGGCTATAATCGGAGAAGGCAATGGCACCCCACTCTAGTACTCTTGCCTGGAAAATCCCGTGGATGGAGGAGCCTAGTAGGCTGCAGTCCATGGGGTTGCTAAGAGTCAGACACGACTGAGGGACTTCACTTTCACTTTTCACTTTTATGCTTTGGAGAAGGAAATGGCAAACCACTCTAGTATTCTTGCCTGGAGAATCCTGGGGATGGCAGAGCCTGGTGGGCTGCCGTCTCTGGGGTTGCACAGAGTCGGACACGGCTGAAGCGACTTAGCAGTAATATAGTGTGAACATAACTTGTATATGTACTAGAAAAAGGAAAGAATTTGTATGACTTGCTTTATTGCGATATTTGATTGATTGGGGTGCTCTGGAATCGAACCTACAATATTTCTGCAGTATGCTGGTACTTACATATGTTTGATTTTTTTATGAAAATCTATAATCATGAGAATATGCTTAATGAAGAATATAAAATGACAGTGGAACATAACTTTTGAAATTGGAACTACTTTGAAAAATCTAAAGTATAAGTGTTAGTCGCTCACTTGTGTCCAGCTCTTTGTAACCCCATGGACTGTAGCCCGCCAGCTCCTCTGTCCATGGAATTCTCCAGGCAAGAATACTGGAGTGGGTAGCCATTCCCTTCTCCAGGGGCTCCTCCCAACCCAGGAATTGAACCCAGGTCTCCTGCACTGCAGGCAGATTCTTTACTGTCTGACTGGGTTTGATCCTTGGGTCTCAAAGAGTTGGACAAGACTAAGTGACTAACACTTAATACTTTGAAAAATGTAAGGAGAGTAGTCATCACAAGTGAACTTTCCATGCTATGTGCCTGTGAAATGCCTGTACAGTCTTGCCTCGAAAGATGTTGCCCCTTCAAATGGAGACACTGAGCCTAAACTAAAAAGTCTATCGGACCTTAGGAATCATGATTTCAGCCTCATTTATGGAGGCTTTTCTGAGGGAGAATTTCTTGCCATGAACATGACACAGCTAAATTAAAGTGGATTTGGGGTCTGCTTTCACAGTTAATAGTATAGATGATTCTGTTATTTCCAATTTTTCTTGTGGATCCAAACCAGAGAACAAATTTTAAGGTACATTAAATATGACATATTTTTCAATAATTTCTCTTGAATTCAACATGTATTTGGCCTGTTCCTGTATCACTTCGGCTAATATAATCCCCAAATTCAGACATTCTCAAAGCTTCACCTACACATTTCTTTCCCACATTGAAGACAAAAAGTTTCCCTTCATAATTTCTTCTCTCATGTTACTCAAATTAACAATTGCTAGAAGCTACTGGAAAAAAAAAAAAAAAAAGGTTTGGATGAAAGATTATATTTGCAAAGTGTGACTAAATTATGAGGATGTGTCTTGAATTGCATGATGTTATGAACTAGAGTTTTACATTCAAAGACAAAAGGATTTTTTTAAAGTATGTATTTTGAAATAAAAGCTGAGATTCAAATATCATTTGATAAGTGCCACTGGTTTTCAAACTAGCCAAGGGGAATCGTCTTCTTGGTGCCAGACTCCAGGTCTTGAATGCCCTGTTCTTAAGGAGGATCCCTGAGCCCAAAATATCACACTTCTGTTCTGGGTCACCTGCTAGGAATATGTGTCTCAACTTGATTTCTCTTCCTCCTCTCTTGCCAGAGTCCGTGTAAGTTTTTGTTTTGTTTTCTTTTTTGTTTTTAATCACCTTGCATACAGAATGGTTCCAAATAGGAAAAGGAGTACGTCAAGGCTGTATATTGTCACCCTGCTTATTTAACTTATATGCAGAGTACATAATGAGAAATGCTGGGCTGGAAGAAGCACAAGCTGGAATCAAGATTTCCAGAAGAAATATCAATAACCTCAGATATGCTGATGATACCACCTTTATAGCAGAAAGTGAAGAGGAACTAAAGAGCCTCTTGATGAAAGTGAAAGAGGAGAGTGAAAAAGTTGGCTTAAAGCTCAACATTCAGAAAACGAAGATCATGGCATCTGGTCCCATCACTTCATGGGAAATAGATGGGGAAACAGTGGAAACAGTGTCAGATTTTATCTTTTGGGGCTCCAAAATCACTGCAGATGGTGACTGCAATCATGAAATTAAAAGACACTTACTCCTTGGAAGGAAAGTTATGACAAACCTAGATAGTATGTTGGAGAAGGCAATGGCAACCCACTCCTGTACTCTTGCCTGGAAAATCCCATGGACGGAGGAGCCTGGTGGGCTGCAGTCCATGGGGTCGCTAAGAGTTGGACACGACTGAGCAACTTCACTTCCACTTTTCACTTTCATGCATTGGAGAAGGAAATGGCAACCCACTCCAGTGTTCTTGCCTGGAGAATCCCAGGGACGGGGGAGCCTGGTGGGCTGCTGTCTATGGGGTCACACAGAGTCGGACATGACTGAAATGACTTAGCAGCAGCAGCAGATAGCATATTGAAAAGCAGAGACGTTACTTTGCAAACAAATGTCCGTCTAGTCAAGGCTATGGTTTTCCCAGTGGTCATGTATGGATGTGAGAGTTGGACTGTGAAGAAAGCTGAGTGCCGAAGAATTGATGCTTTTGAACTGTGGTGTTGGAGAAGACTCTTGAGAGTCCCTTGGACTGCAAGGAGATCCAACCAGTCCATTCTAAAGCAGATCAGTCCTGGGTGTTCTTTGGAAGGAATGATGCTAAAGCTGAAACTCCAGTACTTTGGCCACCTCATGCGAAGAGTTGATTCATTGGAAAAGACTCTGGTGCTGGGAGGGATTGGGGGCAGAAGGAAAAGGGGACAGCAGAGGATGAGATGGCTGGATGGCATCACCAACTCAATGGACATGAGTTTGAGTGAACTCCAGGAGTTGGTGATGGACAGGGAGGCCTGGCATGCTGCGATTCATGGGATAGCAAAGAGTTGGACACAACTGAGCAACTGAACTGAACTGAACCTTGCATATAGAGGAGCCATTGTGCTAGTCTTCAGGTGGCTCTATATTTAGTTTTGATGTGCTGGTGGAGGGAGGTGGACTCCAGGTTCCCCTTCTGCCATCTTGATGCCAGCCTTTCTAGTCTTGCACTGGTAGCTGGATGATTTGGTGTGGTCTATTTGCTTGAGACTCAATGTCCTGATTTGTGATGTTTGTAAAATGATATAATACATACTCCCGATTAGTTTCTGTAGATATAAAATGATCAAGAGATTTAAGCACATATTCCAGTGTCTGTCTCACATTAACAACCTTGGATGTGTTCCTTTGCATTTCTCCCATCATGAACTGAAAACCTTACTGATATTGGTATTGAGAAAGGATCACAAAATCAAGATTTAATCAAATATCAACAATTTGTTGTTCAGTTGCTTAGTCGTGTCCAGTTCATCCCCATGGACTGCAGCACACCAGGCTTCCCTGTCCATCACCAACTCCCGGAGCTTGCTCAAACTCATGTTTGAGTCAGTGATGCCATCCAACCATCTCATCTTTTCTCAACCCCTTCCCCTCCTGCCCTCAATCTTTCCCAACATCAGGATCTTTTCCAATGAGCTGGCTCTTTGCATCAAGTGGCCAAAGTAAAGACAAACAATAGTGATTTAAAAGCAATTTAAAGCTTTCACAAGTGTGTGTAAGGCTTTAAAGAAGCCTGTCATTTTAAGGCTGAACTTTAATAGAATGTGAAAGTTTGAACTCTAACACTTTTAACAAACAAAACCTAGAAATTACTGATTGGTTCAAAATTGTTTTTAAGGAAAAACTAATCTGTAACAAAAACTTGGCATTATGTGCACAGGCTCTACCATTTGAATAGTTAAATAGATCAGTTGAGCAATCAGTCACACAACAAATGCATTTCATACAGAACACTATCATCTTATCCTAATAAGTACACTATGACCTTCCCCCCCACCATTACCATTTTACTAATGTGTTGTTACTATTTTATGGCAGCAGGAAAACTGAATAGTGTGGAACATCTTCATTGGATTATGGAATTTAACAAAATTTCTTAAAGAATTATATACATGTGTTAAATTTTAACATATTTTTAAAAAGACTGTCCCTTGAGTATGTTTGAGAAAGTGATTGGTGAAATATTATTATATGATATTTAATAATATTGTATAGATAATCTAATGTACTTATTTATATACATATATCTGTCAGTCTTTGTCAGATTCTCTAGATCTCTACTGAGATCTAAATTTCAGACCCTGTGGTTCAAAATCAAAATACCAGGGACTTGCCTGTGATCCACGGTTAAGACTTCATTTTCCAATGCAGGAGGCATGAGTTCAATCCCTGGCTGGGGAACTAAGATGCGTCGAGGCCAAAAATCCAAAACATAAAACAGAAGTAATATTGTAATAAATTCACTAAAGACTTTAAAAAATGGTCCACATTAAAAAAAAAATCTTAAAAGTAATCAATATATTGTAGAAATCTTGAGCAAGAAACTATCCAAGGAAAAAACCACATCCAAAATGGCTAAAACATTAAGAACTATGGAAAGTAAAGTGCAAAATTTCCCTGTAGGGATTCCTCCATCCTCTAGAGCACATTTAATGGATATGGATTAAACTGAAGATGAGATCTCTAATTTAGTAATTAGAATTTTCAATTTTGGAAATTTTATTCAATTATCAACTTTTGATTCTTTTTTTCTTTTAACCCTTTGAACATTGTAATCAGATTTTAAAGGTGTTTTTTAGAGTTTTCATTTTTAATTTATAGTTTGTCTTAGGTGAATAAGTCACCATAATGACAAGTTAGCATGCTGAGCAAAGCACATTTTTTGAACTTTGTCATAAACTGAATTGTGTACCAACCACATTTATATAGTTATCTGCTAACCCCAATGTGACTGCATTTAGAAATAGGGCTTTTAAAGAGATAATTAATGTTAAGTGGGGCTTTGCTGGTGGCTCAGGTGGTAAAGAATCTGCCTGTAATGCAGGAGACCCGGGTTCAACCCCTGGATTAGGAAGATCCCCTGGAGAACAGAATGGCTACTCATTCCAGTATTCTTGCCTGGAGAATTCCATGAACAGAGGAGCCTGGAGGGCTATAGCTCATAGGGTGGCAAAGAGTCAGAGACGAATGAACGACTAAATGCTGCCGTAATCCAATAGGACTGATGAACTTAAAAGAAGAGAAAAAGACAAAAGAGATCTTTCTCTCACTCACTATATCTGTACACAGAAAAAAGGCCATGTGGGAGGCCAGAAGGAGGCTGCAGGCAAGTCAGGAAGAGAGGTCTAAGCAGAAACCAACCCTTCTGGCACTTTTATCTTGGATTTCTAGCCCCCAGAACTGTCTGAAAATAAATTCTATTATTTAAGCCATATGGCTTGTGATATCTTATTACAGCTCTTAAGCTAACACCAAGAACTATAAATTATCTGAAATAATCTTCCAAAAAATTATGATGGCAATGTTTAAAGAGATAAAATCTTCAAAATAAGAAAAGAAAAATGGCAAATCACTAATTGGAAATCCCAGATATAAAAAATAAAGTTATTCATTTATATAAATGAACATTAATTATCAGAGTAAAAGTAGATTTCTTATCACAGTGCTGAAACTATTGCAAACCTCAACCCCAACTGGCTGGGCCCAAACATATACAGGTTCTGGGCAGTATATTATGAAAATTATAGTTTAAAAATTAATGGACAGTTTTATTATTTTTTTAATTTATTTATTTTGCTACTAAGTCACTTCAGTGGTGTCCAACTCTGTGCGACCCCATAGATGGCGGCCCACCAGGCTCCCCGTCCCTGGGATTCTCCAGGCAAGAACACTGGAGTGCGTTGCCATTTCCTTCTCCAATACATGAAAGTGAAAAGTGAAAGTGAAGTCGCTCAGTCGTGTGCGACTCTTCGTGACCCCATGGACTGCAGCCTACCAGGCTCCTCCATCCATAGGATTTTCCAGGCAAGAGTACTGGAGTGGGGTGCCATAATTGGAGGCTAATTACTTTACAATATTGTAGTGGTTTTTGCCATACATTGACATGAATCAGCTATGGGTGTACATGTGTTCCCCATCCTGAACCCCCCTCCCACCTCCTTCCCTATCTCATCCCTCTGGGTCATCCCAGTGCACCAGCCCTGAGCACCCTGTCTCATGCATCAAATCTGGACTGGTGATCTGTTTCACATATGACAATATACATGTTTCAATGCTATTCTCTCAAATCATCCCACCCTCTTCTTCTCCCACAGAGTCCAAAAGACCGTTCTATACATCTGTGTCTCTTTTGTTGTCTCGCATATAGGGTTATCGTTATCATCTTTCTAAATTCCATATATATGTGTTAGTATACTGCATTGGTGTTTTTATTTCTGGCTTACTTCAGTCTTTATAATAGACTCCAGTTTCACTCATCTCATTAGAACTGATTCAAATGCATTCTTTTTAATGGCTGAGTAATATTTCATTGTGTAAATGTACTAGAGCTTTCTTATCCATTTGTCTGCTGAAGCATCTAGGTTGCTTCCATGTCCTGGCTAAATGCTGAAGAGGGTGTGGAGAATCATGGACAGTTTTAAAAGAAAACTTGGGACCACTAGCTAGTGGAAATAGATTTCAAAGTCATGTTCTTATGTTACATATGATGCCAACTGGGACTATGATATAAAGAGTCTGCTTAGTGCATTCCACATTTCCAGGTGGAATGTCTGGGGGAGGGGATAAGGGATGAGGATGCTATGTTCAAACATTGAATTTAACAGTGACCTTCTGAAGCATGGAGTCCTAGGTGGTGACTTATGGAAGCTGAAGAGTTACAAAGCAACACTGATGTGGCTGGAGAGAGAGAGAGAGAATAGTTATTTCTAGTGCTTGAACCTCAAGGGAGGTTGATTGGAGAATTTAGAACAGTTGACTCCCTTCTTTAGCCCTAACTTAAATCAGACTCTGACCTCAATTCTGTCTGAAACTTAACTTTTCCCCTGAAAAGTGTCCTGGCTTGTTTCTGACCTCACTAAATATTGCAAGTCACATATGCATTTTTCCACTAAAATGTCATGATGTTCAGTTGGAACAGTCTGGATATCAATGTTGCTCTTTTCAAAAGAAAGAAGAAAAAGGGCCCATGCTTTGTTTCCCTTTTCTGTCAGCAAGGGTCATTGTGAACAGCCAGGTGGCAGCTGGACTGTACTTGCCCCAGCCCACTGGGACATGATGTCTCCTCTTTCTCTTTCTGCCAAGAGGGCCCGCCTCTCTCAGTGTGTTCTCGGGTTTGAAGCAACTTACAAAGAAATGTTCCTCTCTGTTTTTTAAGAATTTTGGGAATACAAATGTATTTCCAGAAAAGCAAGACGAGAATTTTGTTATAGGTCAGTCACTAAGTTCTATCCAACTCTTTGCGACCCCATGAACTGCAGCATGCCATGTATAGTATCAGTATATTTTCTTAGGGTTCCTTCTTTATCTGTGATGGCAGTTTTGAACTTTCCTAAATTCCCTTTTTTGATAGAAAAATTGACAGCAATCCAGGGTTATAAATATTCTATGTGATAGCCATTCTAGATGAAATCTTTACACAGATTTCTACAATAAAAATAATAATAATGATTACTTTTGCTTGTTGCCATAAATTTAAATGTTTGAGCATAATTCTCACCATCCCATTCTGGGATGGGTGCTCTGTAAACATTAATAACATATCAAAATGTATAACTTGTCAGTCAATATTGCTACAAAATTTACCTGAATAATGGAATATGAGGCATCAGTGACCATCAGAACAAATGCAAAACATCCAGATTGATTAAAAGAATTGGAGAAAAATTGTTAATGTATGATTGCTTTTTAAATGTCTTTGCATCATTTGATTGAAAGATCATGGCTGGCATCTCAGCCCTACATTTTAATGTCATTAAAAGTGCCTCATTTCTAAGACAGATGTTAAGAAAATGTAATTTGGTAATGTTTTAATTTTTATAACTAAAACATATTACATTTATAACTAGGAAATGATGCACATTTCAATAATAATGACCCAGGAATTTTGCCTTTCAAAAAAACTGAAAATTACAAAATGGAATTGTAAGCAATGCAAAATCTAAGCCTCTGTTCAAAATACATAGACATAATATATAAAAAGTATTTTACACTTTTAAATTAATACATAAATATCAATATTTAAAGTCATGAGCACAGAGAGAAAACCCATAGTCAAAGGGAAGTCAGGACTACATGTAAATGATCTGGTCCAACTTACAGTGTCAACTGAGAAACAGATGTCAAATGCATCTCATACCTGATAGGAAATAAGAACCCAGTTCCCTATGTGTGAGTAAAAGTCACTCAGTTGTGTCCAGCTCTTTGCAACCCCATTGACTATACAGTCCATGGAATTCTCCAGGCCAGAATACTGGAGTGGGTAGCCACTGTTCCCTTCTCGAGGGGATCTTCCCAACCCAGGGATCGAACCCAGGCCTCCCACATTGTAGGTGGATTTTTTTACCAGCTGAGCCATGAGGGAAGCCCAGGAATACTGGAGTGGGTAGCTTATCCCTTCTCCAGTGGATCTTCCCAGCCCAGGAATTGAACCAGGGTCTCCCACATTGCAGGTGAAACTTCCCTCATAGCTCAGTTGGTAAAGAATCTGCCTGCTATGTGGGAGACCTGGGTTAGATCCCTGGGTTGGGAAGATCCCCTGGAGAAGGGAAAGGCTACCCACTCCAGTATTCTGGCCTGGAGAATTCCATGGACTTTAGAGTCTATGGGGTCACAAGAAATTGGACATGACTGAGCAACTTTCACTTCACTTCAGTTCTTTACCACCTGAGCTATCAAGGAAGCCTCCTTTGTGTAAATAGGAATTAAACCTAGTATCTTTTAACTATGCTGTGACTAAATGGGTACCATCCCTCTAGGTTGCTGACCTAGAGTTAAAATTTCATTTTTATGAGAGAATAATGATCAGAATAACAACAAATTTCTCATCACCAATAATATCTATTAGAAGATAAGGATGCTATAGCTCCAAAAGGTTGAAGGGATAACTTTCTATACCTGTCCAAGTTAATACTTGAGGTTGAGGGCTGTATAAAGACATTGTCAAGCCTAGAAAAATTAAGATGATACACTAAAGAGAGACTGAAATAAAAAAAAAAACTTCAAATTTAATAAATAAAATATAAATATATATAAAGTAAACTGATAAACTATGTTGGAAATCTATTTACCAATTAATCACACATTATGATGATAATTACATGAATTATTTTATTGTAAAGCAAACCAGAATGTAAATTTTAACAATAATGCATGGAAGATGGGAAGAGGATAGTTAGAACGAGAGAAGTTAGAACATTCTGAGGCATTATTCTTGGAGAAAGAACACTGGTCAATTTAGAAAATGTGTTAAAGATATGAAATATATGTTAGAATTTTTAAAAACAAACGTACAAACAGTAAAAAAAAATTGAATATTTAACTCTGATATGGTACAAGAATAAAGAGCTACCTTTTGAAACATATGGCTTCATAACTAAAGAATGTCAGCGTTGAACAGCTATGCCAGCCCTGGATGCTCTACTCAAAATTCTGTATGTTATCTTAGGTTTCATTGAAGTCTTTCAATTTTAGGTTTTCTCTGTTGTAGACACTTAATTTATACTTAACTAATACAGAATTTGGTTAATAGCACTGGAATCCTGCCACACAAAACTAGAAGGGCATTGGGTTAATTCTGAGGCAAAAGGTGAATAGGGCACAGACTTCAAGCTATAGTAACTTTATAGTAGTCAGAGTCCACCCTTTAACCAGAGAAATAGATACAGGAGGATCTCTCTAGGTATCAATATCTGTCATCCATCTATCCATCAATCTATTATCTCCATTTTTTCTATCATCTATCAATATATTATCTATAGCATCTATCTTTCTATCTTCATCATCATCTATGTAACTGTCTTCATGGCTTATGTGATTGTGAGGGCTTGCTGGTCACATCTGCAATCCATAGAGCAACCCATCAAGGACAGGCTGTTAGGCAGGGGCTAAAACTACAGTCCATAGGAGGAATTTCTTCTTCAAGGAAGCCTCAGTTCTGCTCTTAAGTCTTTTCAACTGATAGAACCAGACCAACTCAGATTTAAAGTCAAATGATTATGAACTTCAGTCATATCTATAAAAGATCTCCCCAGCAATACCTATATCTGTATTTGATTGATTACTGGGAATTGTAGTCCAGCTAAGTTGCCATCTCAAAAGACCATCACAGTAATCTATGCTATGCTGGCAAGAACATACAAATTTCATGCCTGCAATGGTTTAGAAAACATCAACCCTTGGAAGCTTCAACATTATTTAAACTGTACAGAAAAACTCAGAACGTGGCTGTTAACTGTCCTATCCTTGGCAATTTAAGGAAACTTCGATGAGAAAAATAAATTCAATTTATACTTAATGAATTTGCAAGTGGAGGTCAGAAACGAATAAATTCTACAAATGGAGACTCTCTCTGCCTGAGAACTGTCTCTGATTCATTTGGGGATTCAAGGATTAAAATCCAAAACTGAAGCAATGTTAAGAGATGTCATCTTTAGATTAATGGAGAAGTTCACATATTATTAATATCCATTGTTTAGTTGCTCAGTCATGTCCAGCTCTCTTGTGATCTCATGGACTGTAGCCCACCAGGTTCCTCTGTCCGGGGGATTCTCTAGGTGAGAATACTGGCATGAGTTGCTATTTCCTTCTTCAGGGCATCTTCCTGACCCAGGGATTGAACCCACATCTCCTGCCTTGGCAGGCATTTATCAGTCTTTATCAGTCTTTATCACTGAGCCACCAAAGAAACCCTCACATATTACCTAGGAACCCTAAAATTAAAGCCCTAGTAAATAGATGCAGTTGTTAACTGGGGTTTTGCATTGTTTTTCTTAGGGAAGATGTGAGATTTCCTCACTTTGAGAATAAGGGTGCATTTGAAAATTTTGATTTCCAGGTAGGTGGATTATGCCAACACTGTGGTTTGTTAGCCCAAAGCCAATATCCCTTCCCTTCTACAACACTAGGATTTTACTGTGTTTACTGGCATGCAAAGGACAAAGTCATGTCCTTAAAAGGAAGAGATAAGTCGTCCCCTTACAATTTCTCCCTTGCTCCCAGCTACATGCTTTTACTATGGTTGGAGTCAGATGGGTCATTTGAACTATGAGATGGAGGTTTTAAGGACTACAGAGAAACAAGAAGGAAATAGTTTGTTTTGTTATATTACAAAGATGTGATACCAGTCAGATAGTTAACTATCTATTTTGTTTGAACCACTATATTTTAATGCTACCTTACTGTAACACCTTAACCTACATCCTAATTGATATGCATCACAGATTGGGATTACAATGGGGATTGCATATAATTTATAATATGTACAGTAATAAAAATCAACTTTAAAAGATATCCCTCTCTATATAAAATCATGAACAGGCAATTCACAGAAAGAGAAACCTAAACAGCAACCACACATATGGGAAGACTTTCAACATCCCTAATAACAAGGATTGTAAATTAAAGCAACAGTGATGGGTTTTCAGTCATCAAGTTTTCAATCGATAAAATTTTTGTCAATAGCGCTTGTCAATAGCATTTGTCAAATGCTAGAAATGGAAATTGGTATTTTCACATGTTTTGGGGATGGTAAATTGTACAACCACTTTGGAAAGTAATTTTTCACTCTCTAATAACATTAAAAATGTACCTGTTCCATGTCTCAGTAATTTCCATTCTTGGATAAGTGCATCACTTCTTGCATCATTTAGAGTATCAAAAAGTCATAAACAAATGTGGAAGTAACATAAGTACCCATTAAATGTGAACAGATATGTAGAGCATGGTCTAGTCATAGTACGTCAATAGCATAGACCCAAGTTCATACACATAGAGAGAGAGAGATTATGATGCTGAGAGGTAAAAACGGGCTTAGATGGATAAATGAGTAGGGACACTATAGCACTTACTGAAAAATTTTAAGCACATACAAAAAATATGCCATATTATGTGTATAATACAGACCTACAATGATCATTTTAAATCTAAGATGACTGTTAACTCTAAGAAGGAGCATGGAGGATAAAACTGGCTGTGAGAGGGAATAGTAAACTGTCCCATAGATTTTTTTTAAAGATACGACAATATTTTTTTTTAAATGACAGGGTGTAAACAGCTACCAATTTAGGGAGTTGGAAACATGAGTATTTGTTACAGTATTATTTCTAATTTTATGACATCATTCTTTAAAAAAATAGCTAGCTCTAAAGACTAGATGGAGAAGGCAATGGCAACCCACTCCAGTACTCTTGCCTGGAAAATCCCATGGACAGAGGAGCCTGGTTCATGGGGTCGTGAAGAGTCAGACACGACTGAGCTACTTCCCTTTCACTTTTCACTTTAATGCATTGGAGAAGGAAATGGCAACCCACTCCAGTGTTCTTGCCTGGAGAATCCCCGGGATGGCAGAGCTTGGTGGGCTGCCATCTATGGGGTCGCACAGAGTCGGACACGACTGAAGTGACTTAGCAGCAAAGACTAGATACATATTACAGGACCCATTCCATTATAAGAGTCTTCTATTTTATTTTGGCAAAATGGATATTATTTTGATTAATGAAAATTCTTTGGAAGGAATGATGCTAAAGCTGAAACTCCAGTACTTTGGCCACCTCATGCAAAGTGTTGACTCATTGGAAAAGACTCTGATGCTGGGAGGGATTGGGGGCAGGAGGAGAAGGGGACGACAGAGGATGAGATGGCTGGATGGCATCACTGACTCGATGGACGTGAGTCTCAGTGAACTCCGGGAGTTGGTGATGGACAGGGAGGCCTGGCGTGCTGCAATTCATGGGGTCGCAAAGAGTCGGACACGACTGAGTGACTGATCTGATCTGATCTGATAAGACATATATGTTTAGTTGTAATTTATTAGAACCAAGTTATTCAAATTTTTTAATACCCATATATTCTAGTTTTTGCCTCTATACCTAACAGAGACCTAAATTTCAATGTGTGAACAGTTTCATTTATTTTTTTTGTAACCAGGAAGTTTCAAAACATTTTTCATATTCTTTATCTTTTCCCACTAGAGACACTAAAGTTACTTTTAAAATTTGATTCCCTCCTAGAATTGATGAAGGTTCTCTTTTCTAACTACCCAATATCACAAGACATGGTGATCCACTGAAATGATTTTGCATATAGAGAGTTATCAAAAATTGTATTTTGTGTAAGAAATGACTCTAGAACAATTAATTTCAAAGTGTTGATTAAAGATACCCTGAATGACCTGTGTGACTATGAGGCAGTAAAGGATGTTTGGGCTGAATCTTTCCATATGAGATATTTGCATTTCCTTTAGGGACCCAAGGTAGAAACCCAATAAATAACTGGAACACAAAGCAGCACTTAGTAACTCCAATGAGCATTCAAAGAGAGTTATGAAACAGAGAAGACCTCAGGAAGGATAAGAGAATTGAGACGGAGAGGCAGCAGGATAGAACTTGCCAAAGACAAGAAAATTATCTATTACAGTAAGGAGGTTCAGAAGAGAAACCAAGCAGATAAGAGACACAGGGATCTATGCTGAAAAGCAATTAAGGTCAAGTTTGCTATGTAAGGTTGGCTCAAGTCATGCAAGATCATGACAGGCAGGTTAAAACTAGAGTTCAGTTGAAGATCAAAAGCCCTGGAATTCCCTGCATTCAGGAATAAAGAAAACCACACTTGGGGCTTGGAAGCCAAATTGAAAACCTTCCATTGTTGGATAGCGATTCTTTTCTTATGTCAGTCTCAGTTAGAACTGGAAACTTTTGGTAAAAGTCTAAGTTTAGAAATTGCAACTGACAGCCACACAAGTCTAGCATGTCAGAATTTCTCAATAAGAGACAATGTCAAAGAAAACCGGAGTCAATGATGTCCATTGCCACATTGAATGTCAGTTCAGCGTCTTCCTTCTCTTTTTGTGATGATAAACCTGGTTGAGGATGGAAAGTTGTACACATGAAGCCTTTACTACCTCCAGACATGAGCTGGTGCCGTCTGACTATGCCTCACATTATACCAGCCAGAACTGTCATTGCTGTATAACAGAGGACACTGAGGCACAGAGAATTTAAGCCATTTCCCAAGTCACACAGTGAAGACATACTCAAAGCTGGATCAAAACTCAGACTTTGGGGGGAGCTTTGACTTCTGTGTTCTTTCAATTGTCACTCTCTTCCAAAGAGTGCCAGTGTACCGAATAGCACAGCTGAACTAGGATTCCAGCCCACAAATTCTGGTCTCCAACACCCTGCATTAGCCACTTGAAAACCTCCACTCTTTTTGTGAAGGAAGCCTCAAGACAGTGATTTAGAAGATGAAATGGGTAGTACTGGGAGGAAAGAAAAGCACAATTTGACCAAAGACAAGCATGGCTGTATCTGGAAATAGATGCTCTGCTCCGCTACCTCCTGACTCTGTGTGGATATTCCCCCAGGAACACACAGGGGAATATTACACTATTACACTCGGTACGTAGATTATCAATAAGTGCTGGGTACAGCTCTGTGCTGGATGTCTCTCTGAGTTGCTGAGGCAAGAGATAAGCTTGAGGCTCATTCAGTTGTGAAATTGGTTAAAGGGGAGAAAACAAATACCACTCCCACCCCATACTCACATACATACTCAGTGCCAACCATCTTCAGTGGGAAAAAAAAAAATGATTCTCTTGATATTGAAATTAACCATTTTGCTACTGCTGCCTGCTTCTCCATGGGTTTGAGGAACGCTTAAAGAACTTGAGGGGCTCAAGGTATCTCTAGAAACAAATGCTTAATGGAGAGCCAAGGTACATAAAAAATAAGTAAAGATTATAATTGAGAATTTAACTAAAGTCTGTAGTTTATAGTAATGCACTAAAGTTTATTTCATAGTTTTGAAAAATGTACCATGGTTGTGTAAGATGTCAGCATGAAAAATAATAACTGAGGCCATTTGGACAAATGGAATATACCCTTCTTGAGTTAGACTTTATAGATTTCAAAGTCCTGGAACTCATGTTTGAAAAAAGTGTTCTTTATAAACATAAAAGACTAAAATTTGAATTAGAACTTATCCAGGAAGTCACCCCAAAATTCATCCTCCTTTCTAACATGCAGTTTTGCACAATAGGAAGCAATGTACTAGCAGGGTGAGAACACTCAGTTCTATCTACTGATGCATGTACCACTCCATTGTGAATCTACCTAGAACACTGGCATTGCACCGATGACCTTAATTCTCAGGGGAAAAAGAAATATAGATAGATAGATATAGATATGGGTATATAGATATACACTCTTATTTTTAAATGTTCTTAACCTTTCCTGAGTGAGGTCAGTTTCCACAGCTTTATACTAATTTCCAATTACTGTGCATATTACGCTCTAGATAGTTGACTTTTTCTTGGTTAGAATTAATATTTAGAGTCTGATTCTATCCTTTTAAGGAGGAACTAGAGTTTAAGAAGAAAGATGAGATAGTAATGAAGACGAAGTAACTCTGGGCTCAGTAGGGCTTTGGCAGCATATCTAAATACCTTCCTCTCCTTAAACAGTTGGCTTTAGAAAGGACCACAGAGTGACCATAGATTTTGCCTGAAACAGTCTCATTATCTAAGCTCCCCCTTTCATCCTAGAGGTGTCCCACTTAGGATGATTATATTGTCACCTAATTACAGACTGAGTAGCAGTACTTCTTCACATCACAGTGAGGAAACAGCAGGATTAAATATTTTAGTACAAATAAACAGAATTAGGAAATTTATAGGAGGCCACCCACATGGTCCTAGAATCATCTCTCTAGTTGGTAAGGTCTCTTAATAGTGTATGACAACAGGGGGAGAGATACTAGCTTTTAGGGGGACATTTTGTGAAAAGCCAAGCATGAGTTGTTGAAAAACATCTGATCGGGAAATACAGAGAGCTGCTCCTGGATCAAACCTGAAGGATTTCTTCCTGTGATTTTTGGCACCCCCAGGGGGCATTTGAATTGGTGGCACCACAGAAGCATCTGAATTAAAAGCACTTGCTGCCAAGTGATAACTTATACTTGGCACTCAAAAACAATTTTAATAATATAAATTATATTAAACTGACAGGGGACTTTATCGTGTGGGAGGAGGGGGCACTAGCCATTTGTAATAGTGGATTAATTGGGAATTGGTTCCTCCAAAGCAGCTGTGTTTGCAGCTACAGCTCACCTCCTCCCCTTCGTTCTCCTCCTCTGCCGCGGGTGATAGGAGCCGAAGAACATAGTGTGCTGTAAATGTTCACAGACACAAAGCAATCTAGTTCTGAGGCTGGATGGGTTCCAGCTCTTATGAACCATCCACAGCAAAGCTGCAGAATTAAATATGACAAAGCTCCTCCATCTACAGCAGCCGTGCTAGCAGAGGGCCCTTCACAGCTGACCTTTAGATGAACTTAATTACAATCAGCAAGAGAAAAATGCTAGGCCTTTCATACAACATAATGGAGTTTCTCTAATTTGTTTACCAGCGGTACCCAGTGAGGGCCTCGTCCCCATAGAAGGCTTTGGTGTGCAGAAATGAATCCAGGCAACCACATATTAGAGAGTCTGGCAGATTAGGCTGTGAGGTGTGCATATTACAAAGGGATCAAGAGTCCTGGAAGACAAATCCCTCTTGCAGCCAGCTGTCACTTTGGGGGTTATTGTCCAACCGGATGTTATTCTGTGCTACGTTCGAAACCATTTAAATCATCCATGGTAACAGGAAACAATAGTTTACGGTTATTCGTGTCTTGAAGGGATTTTGAGTGTCTGATAAGTGATTTTCAGGCTCACAGAAGCAACATTTTATATCTTACATCTTATAAGGATTTTTTTTCTTTTTAAACTAAGAGAAAAGAGTAATTTTTTTTTCAGTTTAATATCTACTGCTACGTGTGTGTGTGTGCTCCGTTGCTCAGTTGTGTCGAGCTCTTTGCACCCCATGGACTGTAGCCCACAAGGCTCCTCTGTCCATGGGATTCTCCAGGCAAGAACACTGGAGTGGGTTGCCATGCCCTCCTCCAGGGGAGCTTCCTGAACTAGGGATGGAACCCATATCTCCTGTACCTCCTGCATTGGGAGGCAGATTCCTTACTACTAGTACCACCTGTAAAATCAAATTTCAACATAATTTAAATACACATTGATAAAGGGCAGTGATTGAAAATTATAAAATTATCTCTAAAATGCATAGACCCTATTTTCCCCATTCTTCTTGTAAGGTCAAGTTACACACACGCACACAGTAGACCGAAGAACTCTATGGCTTCAAATTCATGATTGATGTTAGGATAGAATCCATGTGTTTTTCTTTGTTTCTTCTTTCAACTTGGCTGCAGAAGAGTGCATCCATTGCAACCATGAGGTTTATGGATGTTATGATGAACAGTTGATGATGGAGTGCAGAGATAAATTCTTCTCAAGCTACCAAAAGACAGAAGTACTGAAATAGTCCAGGTCACATATTTTGCAAGCAAAGACCATACCATGAGTCTTTTGTGTTGGTGAATTCTGCCCCCTTGGTTGGGTAGGTTTGGCCACCTGTGCTCTCTGTCAGGGCTATTTAAACTAACACAAAGAACTTTTATATATATGTGTGTGTGTGTGTGTGTATGTGTATATATATATATATATATATATAATCTGTTCCTTGATGCACTAATAAAATAATAACAAATTGTAGGGGATGACTTTACAACTAATAATGATAGCTAGTCAAATAAAATGTAAAATATAAGCCCAATATTTTATTAATTAGTAGATTCAAAAGACATCAAAATTACTTTGTCAAACTGCTGTAGAAGTTTCTAAACATTTATCCTTGATTTCTGTGTTTGTTGAATCACAAACTGACATCTTTGCACAAAGCACATTTTGAATAGTCCTGCTCTAAAACATAATGAGTTTTATATCCTCATCTTTTTTCCATGCTTTAGAACAGGGATTGGCAAACTTTTTCTGACAAGGTCCAGAGAGTAAATTGCGTTGGCTCTGCAGGCCATATGGTCTCTGTCGCTACTGCTCAACTCTGTAAATGTAGCAGGAAAGCATCCATGGACAATATGTCAGCCACGAACATGGCTGTGTTCCAATAAAACTTTATTTTCAAAAGCAGGCTACAGGTCAAATTTGGCCTGTGGGCAGTAGTTTGCTGATCCCTGCTCTAGAGAGTCTGAGCTGTATTTCCACATGTCCTAAATATTTTGTGTTTTCAAAAGGTTTTTAAACTAGGGTGCTTACAGTGGTCTCTGTATACTTCAAACTCACGTTTTGTTTTGGTTTTCTCACCTTTTGGAAATGCTACCGATAGAATCAATAATATTTTAAATATATTCTGGTCAAAATATTCTGGAGGAGAAAGGTCACTATGACCAAATGGTAGAGAAAGGGCCTGAGATCAGAATCTGCATAGACATAGCCTTTCTTTCCTAAGGCAGTGGAAGATTTTCAGTACTAGCTGGAGAGGGTAGGGTCTCTGATTCTTCCTTGGAGATTCAGATCAAATATGACAGCCCCTTTTATTCTGGCTCTTTAGGATACTTCTAAGCGGAACATTCTATGTTCGAAGGACTGTGGCCTTCTCAGCAAAGTCTCTTTCCTGTTGCCCCTAGAAAGTGTTAACTATTTCCTCCCCCACAAACTCCTACCACTTATCAAACTGAAAAGGGTTGTCTGCTCACATTCCTTCACCCTCCTAGAATGTGAGCTCTTCAGGGCAGATTAAAGTCTCTTCAAGGGCTCTTAGTCATTCACAGTGCCTTGAACAGAACTATGAAACACATCAAACGACATTATGTACATACATATCTGTGTGTGTGTGTGTGTATTTCTGTGTGTCTATACAATGTGATGAGAACAACATGAACTGAATCACCACCAAGATAGTTGCAAAATATACCTAAGATTGTACACACTGAAGTGTTTGTAATCTATGAATAATTAGGCAAATGAGCTATTATTAGTACTTGTGGGGAGAAGATGGACCTAAATCAGGGGTCCCCAACCTCTGGCTGTGGACTGGTACAGTGGCAGCTCAACTGGCAGCACTAGATTAGAAATAAGTGCACGATAAATGTAATGTATTTGAATCATCCCAAAACTATCCCTCACTTCCTGGTCCATGGAAAAGTTTTCTTCCAAGAAATTGGTCCCTGGTGCCAAAAAGGTTGAAGACTGCTGAGCTAAATGAAATTGAAAGCAAAAATAAAATTAAAAGATGTACATTGGAAAAACTGTGATTATAACAGGGGCACTGGTGGTAAAGAACCAGCCAGTGCAGGAGGCACAGGAGATGCAAAGAGACATGGGTTTGATCCCTGGGTCAGGAAGATACCCTAGAAAAGGAAATGGCAACCCACTCCAGTATTCTTGCTTGGAGAATCCCATGGACAGAGCAGCCTGGTGGGCTACTCCATAGCATCACAAAGAGTCAGACACGACTGAGTGACTAACACACACAAGTACTATAGAGGCTGGAGTATAGCACTAGGAATAAGTGCTGATCACTCAGTGCTAATTGCCTAAATGAAGAAAGAGAAGAATGTCAAATTTGAAATGAGAGGTATTGAATTTCTTGTTAAAAAAAAAAAATCTACTCTCTTTCCTACTTGCCCCCAGCCACTCCTCTACTACCCTGGAAACTTGGCTTTACTTCTTGCATTAAATGTCCTGCAAGACATTTGCTCAAACGGTGACTTCACAGAATCCTCCTCTGAGGACCAGCAGGGACTCTGGCCAATTAGCCTCCAGGAAGATTTGAGGAAGATTGATGCATTTGTAGAAATCAACCCTGTCCCAGATGACCAAGCCTTAACCTGTTTGATGCACCGTTGTGTAATTCCATTTGTGGTTTGGGGAAAACAACCAATTGAGATGTTTTAGGAGGCTTTTAGCCTAGTAGGGATGGGGGAGCCTGGTGGTCTGCCGTCTATGGGGTTGCAGAGTCGGACACGACTGACGTGACTTAGCAGCAGCAGCAGGAGGCTTTTTGAAGCTTTCTGATATTTCCTTCTGGGCAGCACTGTTTCCAAGCACATGCTGACTAACATCCTGTGTTTAATACTTAGTGTTGCCCCAAAGTATTCATGGGGTGAGTGGGGACTGGTCCGTTAAGTGCTACCACAGACACAGCTAATGAACACAATCGTCATCTTGTAGTGTGGTGTGGAGACTGTGGACCCCTTTTGGGGAGTGTGGTTACTCTGTTTCAGCTCCTCAAACTACCCAACACTAACACCTGTGCAGTTCATTTCAGTTCAGTTGCTCAGTCATGTCTGACTGTTTGCGACCCCATAGACTGCAGCACACCAGGCCTCCCTGTCCATCACCAACTCCTGGAGTTTACCCAAACTCATGTCCATTGAGTCAGTGATGCCATCCAACCATCTCATCCTCTGTCGTCCCCTTCTCCTCCTGCCTTCAATCTTTCCCAACATTAGGGTCTTTTCAAATGAGTCAGCTCTTTGCATCAGGTGATCAAAAGATTGGAGTTTCAGCTTCAACATCAGTCCTTCCAATGAACACCCAGGACTGATTTCCTTTAGGATGGACTGATTGGATCTCCATGCAGTATAAGCGACTCTTAAGAGTCTTCTCCAGCACCACAGTTCAAAAGCATCAATTCTTCAGCCTTCAGCTTTCTTTGTAGTCCAACACTCACATCCATACATGACTACTGGAAAAATCATAGCATTGACTAGATGAACCTTTGTTGACAAAGTAATGTCTCTGCTTTTTAATATGCTATCTAGGTTGCTCATAACTTTCCTTCCAAGGAGTAAGCGTCTTTTAATTTCATGGCTACAATCACCATCTGCCGTGATTTTCAGTTCAGTTCAGTTTAGTCTGACTCTTTGCGACCCCATGAATTGCACCACGCCAGGCCTCCCTGTCCATCACCAACTCCCGGAGTTCACTCAAACTCACATCCATAGAGTCCGTGATGCCATCCAGCCATCTCATCCTCTGTCCCCTTCTCCTCCTGCCCCCAATCCCTCCCAGAATCAGAGTCTTTTCCAATGAGTCAACTCTTCGCATCAGGTGGCCAAAGTATTGGAGTTTCAGCTTTAGCATCCCCCAAAAATAAAGTTGGCCACTGTTTCCACTATTTCCCCATCTATTTGCCATGAAGTAATGGGACCGGATGCCATGATCTTAGTTTTCTGAATGTTGAGCTTTAAGCCAACTTTTTTACTCTCCTCTTTCACTTTCATCAAGAGGCTCTTTAGTACTTCTTCACTTTCTGCCATAAAGGAGGTGTCATCTGCATATCTGAGGTTATCGATATTTCTCCTGGCAATCTTGATTCCAGCTTGTGCTTCTTTGAGCCCAGCATTTCTCATGATGTACTCTGCATATAAGTTAAATAAGCAGGGTGACAACATACAGCCTTGATGTACTCCTTTTTCTATTTGGAACAAGTCTGTTGTCCCATGTCCAGTTCTAACTGTTGCTTTCCAACCAGCATACAGGTTTCTCAAGAGGCAGGTCAGGTGGTCTGGTATTCCCATCTCTTTCAGAATTTTCCACACAGTCATAGGCTTTGGCATAGTCAATAACGCAAAAGTAGATGTTTTTCTGGAACTCTCTTGCTTTTTTGATGATCCAGTGGATGTTGGCAATTTGATCTCTGGTTCCTCTGCCTTTTCTAAATCCAGCTTGAACATCTGGAAATTCACAGTTCACGTATTGCCTGGCTTGGAGAATTTTGAGCATTACTTTACTAGTGTGTGAGATGAGTGCAATTGTGTGGTAGTTTGAGCATTCTTTGGCATTGCCTTTCTTTGGGATTGGAATGAAAACTGACATTTCCAGTCCTGTGGCCACTGCTGAGTTTTCCAAATTTGCTGGCATATCGAGTGCAGCACTTTCACAGCATCATCTTTCAGGATTTGAAATAGCTCAACTGGAATTCTATCACTTCCACTAGCTTTGTTGGTAGTGATACTTCCTAAGGCCAACTTGACTTTGCATTCCAGGATATCTGGCTGTAGGTGAGTGATCACACCATCATGATTATCTGGCTCATGAAGATCTATGCACTCGCAGGGAACCTTGATATTTATTCAGTTTCATGCTGTCACTGTGGGACTGAGTCAAGGTCAGCTCGCCTCTCATGAAGAAAGCATCTCTACCCCAGCTTTCTAGATTTTCCTTAGGAGCAGAGTGCTAAAACAGGATCCTAGGGAAACATCTTAGGAAATAGTACAAAAATAATCAGATTGGTCAGACAATATCCCATATTGTGACTCTTGAAATTTAAAGATGACAGGTGGCTTTGGGGACAATAAGTGAAGAATATCCAACAAAAATCTCTGTTAATTGTTCTCATTGTACATGTTAGAAAAAGCTAGTTTGGATACTGAAAAATTCAGTCGCTTGTACGTTTATTATTGTTATTATTATTGATTATTTCATGTATAGCAGAAGCAATATTAAGAAGAGTTATCTATACATAAGTATTAATTGGTGCTTTTGTTGTCCCCGGGGGTTTCTACTTTTAGAAACTGAGGTTTGCAATGTGGAGGGAGGGGACATTTCAGACTGTCTGAGAAGCTGAGAGCTGAGGAGGAGTAGCTGGTAATCATTCTGTTCTTCTGGAAAGTGTGAAGTCTAGAAGAAAAAGAAAGATCAAGGGTGGGCTGAATCTGAGAAGAGAACAGATGGGCCGTGGTTGTGCCTGCCAGAGGCATGGGCAGAAAGGAAGGAAAAACTGTTCCTGCTCTCCTTCCCCTCTAAATGGAGAACATGTACACCAGGGCTCCTTGTGGGTTGGGCCAGATGGGAGGCTTAGGGGGAAAAGGCTGGCAGTGTCTTCTTCGAAAAAGAAGAGGCCTGGCCATGGGTGTCAAACCCACAGGCTGGCTTCTGCTTTGCATGTTGGCCTGCGGAAAGAAAATCTCGCCAGGAAAGAGGACTATGAGGAGTCTGCAAACATTGCTGACAGCATGTCCCATCCTTGAGTGATTCCTGATTTGGAAAGATTTCTTTTCCTTTCAATACTTAATTATGGTAACACCATAGTCCTTCACTTGTGGAGGCTGCTCTGGTGGAATACAACCCTACATCAAAAGTCTGGTCTCAAGAAAAAGAGTGCGTAACCCTCTTTATATGTTGCTGGATTTGGTTTGTTGGTATTCTGTTGAGTATGTTTGCATCTCAATTCTGAAGAGATATTGGTCTGTGTTTGTTTTCTTATAGTGTTTTTGTCAGCTTTTTGGTATCGGCTAGTAGGGGTCCAAGGTTAAACTTTTTAGATAGATTTTTTGTTTCTGTTTTGCCATCACACTATGTGATACTTAAACTCCTGGGATCTGACACCTAGTTGTCTTCATCTAAAGTCAGCCTGGAGCTGTCAGCAAATAAATTCACCTTTGCAGACTCAATTTCCCCACTGCTAAAGTCAGGATAATGACCGTATCTGCTTCTTCCAGTGGATGCTAGACAGAGCGAGGTTATGATTGCTGCCCTAGCATCCACTACTGTGTGTGTGCTCAGTCATGTCTGATTCTCTGCAGCCCCATGGACTGTAGCCCACCAGGCTCCTCTGTCCATGGGATTTTCGCAGCAAGAATACTGCAGTGGGGAGCCATTTCCTCCTCCAAGGGAACGTCTCGACCCAGGGATCAAACCTGTGTCACTTGTGTCTCCTACATTGCAGGCAGATTTTTCAACACCGAGCCACTGGGGAAGCCCCAGCATCCACCAGTATTAACTGTCATTATTACTTGTCCTTTAAGGTCAGTTTTCAAAATACCAGCAAGCACTGTAATTAGCAAATATTTATTTATTTACCACCTCATATGTAAATTTCTGATTTCCCCCCTTTTTTTTAACAGAGGATTCTAAGATAGTCTATTAGCCTATATCCTATCCTTTTAAGTTTTAGCCAAATTCCAATTTGCTTATGGCTCAGTTGAGCACATGTTATAGGAGAAATATCAAAAGCATCCTAATGTATATATCTATATACATTCATTAATGGGTTATGAAGTTAGTAAGTTGCTGAGATATTTCTTAATAAAGAAAAAAGAGGAGAGAAGATTTTAGGGTACATTTTAAAAAGACCAGAAATATCAGCAATGTGAGCTTGTTAGAAAGGCAGATTCTTGGGTACCATAGACCCAGTGAATCAGAAACACCTGGGGTGGAGCTCAGAAATCTGAACTTTGACAGTCGTCCAGGTGACTCTGATGCAAACTGAAGAGGCTGAAGTTTGAGAAGTCACTAAGAGAGTTTAGAGATAGGAGCTCCCAGTTAAAACCTTGGACCACTTCTTGAGTGGTGTTGTGATTTTAGGCAGACTACTCACACTCAACAAAGCCTATGTCTCAGGATTGTCAAGAGAATTTAAATGAGTTAATGCATATGCAAATATAGAAAACAACTGGAAGTTGCAAAATACTCTAAGCAAATATGTTTATGAGGAACAGAGAGAGACTCCAAAGCAGGCACACAAGTTTCTTCAGGAGAGAAAAGCAATAGTCCATGTATGCATTCGTATTTCTCAGCCTCCCTTGCCATTGATCTGAGGGCTGATAGCTGCTTCCTAGTTCTGGTGGATGGTGCGTGAGTGGAAGTTGCTGCCAGCCAAAGGCAGTTACAACTAGGATGCTTCCTCCACTCTTTTGTTTTCCTGCTATGTCCTGTCCTACAGGACCCCATGATCCAGAAATAAATCTGTGTTGTGTTCAGCTACTGAGATTTCAAAAGTGATATGTTGTGGCAGCTAGCATAAATTATCTGGGTCAGCAATGTAGGAGGAAAAGCAATGAGAAAGAGAGTGAGACTGACAATGAGATGTCAGATAGAGGGAGAAGCTGGCTCAAAGAAAGAGAATGATATTATCTCGTGATGATAGGAGACAGATACTGGGCCAAGTCTTTATCTCCATAAGTCCTGGGAAGAAGACAGAGATTTCGAAAAGACTTAATGCCAAAAGAAAGATAGGTAATTTTCTAATAGCATTGTTGTCTCATCAATGCCTGTGAAGATGATGAATTCAGATAGGTATTCTCATTCTTTGGTTGTAAAGTGAGAAGGGGATGGGATGGCTAGGACTGGCTTCCCATAAAAACTCAGATTTTGTATGTTAAAAGCAAGCTCTATGCAAAGTCTCCTAATGGGTTTCCCGCATTTATTTACGTACCACCAAACCATTCTTTAAAATGCATTTCTTTTCCTTTGCACCTAAAAATAGCAGAAATTTACTAATGATCTGTTCAACTTCGTTTCTTCAAGTTCAAAATCTTGACATTTTTCTGAACATTTTCTTATTTTAAGTTTAAAGTACACTGCACAATTGGTATTTTACTGAGTGTGTACTGTTTTTTCTAACACAAATATATGTACCCCACTGCAAAGTTTGACTTTTACAGGTCAGATGATGACATCACATGTCAGGAAGGCTTCTCTGACTCCCTAATATTGGATCAGTTATTATGTGATGTCTCAAGGTATATGTTTAATGCATTCCCATTGAAGAGTGTAGAGAGTAGAAGAGCTTCTCTGGTACGTAAGTATCAACAAACTAACTCATTGACATCTACAGAACACTCTAACCAACAGAATTCACATTCTTTTTTCAAGGGCAAGTATATTTTTCAAATTAAATAACATTCTTGCCCACAAAAAAATGCCTCAATAAAATTAAAAAAGGATTCAAGTCATACAACACTGTTCTCACAGCACAATAAATTTAAATCAGAAATCAATAACAGAAAACTTTCTTGGAAATTCTACTTATTTGAAAATGATATAAGACATTTCTAAATAACCCACAGACCAAGGGGTAAAAGGGAAGTTAGAACATATTTTGAACTGAATGAAAAATGAAAACTCATTATATAAACATTGTGGGATATCATTATAGCAGTATTTAGTGGGAACATTTTAGCACTAAATGCCTATATTAGAAAATATGAATGGTTTTAAATCAATGACCTAAGCTTCTAAATAAATAAGAGCAAATTTAACCAAAGTAAGCAAAATAAAGGAAATAATAAAGACCAGAATTGAATTCACTGAAAAATTGAAAAGAAAGATAATAGAGAATCAAGTAAATCAAAGTCTGGTATTTTCAGAAGATCAATAAACTTTATAAAACCTTAGACAGGCTAATAAGGAAAAAAGAGATAAATTTAAATTACTAATATCAGGATGACATTTGATGTCACTACATATTCTAAGAAATATTAAAAGGATAATGTAAAATATTACAAGCAAATTTATGTCAATAAATTTGGCAACTTAGATGGAATAAACAAATCCCTTGAAAGACATAAACTATCAGAGCTCACTAAAAGATGAAAAAGATAATTCAAATAGACCTGTTATCTATTAAATAAATTGAATTCGGGATTGGGGGCAGGAGGAGAAGGGGACGACAGAGGATGAGATGGCTGGATGGCATCATCGACTCGATGGACGCGAGTCTGAGTGAGCTCTGGGAGTTGGTGATGACAGGGAGGCCTGGCGCAGTGCAATTCATGGGGTCGCAAAGAGTTGAACACGACTGAGGGACTGAACTGAACTGAACTGATAGTTAAAACCTTTTGCAAAGCGAACTCCAGGCCCAGATGTTTTCACTTGTGAATTCTACCAAGTAATTAAGGAAGAAACTAAATCAGTTATACACAAAGTGATCTAGAAAATTGAAAAGGTGAGAATATTCCCAACTCAGTATATGAGGCCTGAATTATTCTGATACCAAAATAAGACAAAGACATAAAAATAACAACAATAAACACGGGTATAATATGAGTATTGATTATAAACATTCAAAGAAAGTGTCATTAAATCAAATTAACAGCCAAGAAAAAGGGTAATAGATCACAGTCAATTGTAGGGTTTAGTGCAGAATTGCAATGTTGGTTTATTGGAAGATAATCGCTGTACAGCATTGTGTTGGTTTCTGCCATACATCAACATGAATAAGCCGCAGGTATACACATGTCCCTTCCCTTCTGAACTACCCCCTATCTCCCACCCCATCCCACACCTCTAGGTTTCCATGGAGCACTGAGTTGAACTCCCCGTGTCACATGGCAAATTCCCATTTGCCATCTATTTTACACATGGTAATGTATATGTTTCCATACTGTTCTCTCAATTTGTCCCATCCTCTCCTTCCCTCATTGTGTCTACAAGTTTGTTCTCTGTGTCTGCATCTCCACTGCTGTCCTACAAAAGTAGGTTCATGAGTACCATTTTTCTAGATTCCATATACATGCATTCATGTATAATATTTTATTTTATTTATTTTTTTTTTTTTGCTGTCTCGTATACAGGGTTATCGTTACCATCTTTCTAAATTCCATATATATGCGTTAGTATACTGTATTGGTGTTTTTCCTTCTGGCTTACTTCACTCTGTATAATAGGCTCCAGTTTCATCCATCTCATTAGAACTGATTCAAATGTATTCTTTTTAATGGCTGAGTAATACTCCATTGTGTATATGTACCACAGCTTTCTTATCCATTCATCTGCTGATGGACATTTAGGTTGCTTCCATGTCCTGGCTATTATAAACTGTGCTGCGATGAACATTGGGGTACACGTGTCTCTTTCCCTTCTGGTTTCCTCAGTGTGTGTGCCCAGCAGTGGGATTGCTGGATCATAAGGCAGTTCTATTTCCAGTTTTTTAAGGAACCTCCACACTGTTCTCCATAGTGGCTGTACTAGTTTGCATTCCCACCAACAGTGTAAGAGGGCTCCCTTTTCTCCACACCCTCTCCAGCATTTATTATTTGTAGACTTTTGGATCGCAGCCATTCTGACTGGTGTGAAATGGTACCTCATAGTGGTTTTGATTTGCATTTCTCTGATAATGAGTGATGTTGAGCATCTTTTCATGTGTTTGTTAGCCATCTGTATGTCTTCTTTGGAGAAATGTCTATTTAGATCTTTGGCCCATTTTTTGATTGGGTCATTTATTTTTCTGGAGTTGAGCTGTAGGAGTTGCTTGTATATTTTTGAGATTAGTTGTTTGTCGGTTGCTTCATTTGCTATTATTTTCTCCCATTCTGAAGGCTGTCTTTGCTAATAGTTTCCTGCATTCATGTATAATATTTTAAATCAGCTTTGTTCCAATAAAAATTTTAAAAAGAAATGAAACAACGCAATTAAAAAAAGAAAAAAACACCAGAATGAACAACTGATATATAAATGTGGGTGAATTATGGTGAGTGAAAGAAGTCAGACAAAATGGATACATACTCCAGCAAATGAGTTTGGAGATATCAACAGATTCTAAAGCTTATATGGACAAGAAAATGATTCAGATATTTCAACACAGTATTAACGGAGATGAACATTGGAGGCCTCACACTGTCCGAATTTAAGACTTACTATAAAGTTATAATAAAGACAGACTGGTACCAGAGAAAGGACAAACAAATAGATCAATAGGACAGAGTAATGATCTCAGAAATGGATCCACTTAAATATGGCAAACCAGTATTTGCTAAAGGAAGTAAAGACTATATACAATGATCTCTTCAAAAGGTGGTGCTAGAGTAACTGGAAATCCCCATGCAAAAAAATGTATCTGGAAACAGACTTCATGCCCTTCACAAAAATTAACTTAAAGTAGATCACAGACCTAAACATAAAACACAAAAATATATACTCCTACAAGATAACACAGGAGAAAACCTACATGACCCCAGATATGTTGCTATTTAGCTATGACATCAAAGGCCTGATTTGTGAAAGAAATCACAGATAACCAGAATTTCATTACAATTAAATTTTCCATTGTATGAAAGATAATGTCATGATAATTGGAAGACAAGCCACACCTTGAGAGAAAATATGTGCAAGAGATACATATAATAAAGGACTGTTATTCAAAGTGTACAAAAAAAACCCTCAAAATTCACCAATAATAAAACAAACAACCCAATTAAAAATTCAGCCAAAAGTATTAACAGGTACCTGACCAATGAAATGTACAGGTGGTGAATAAACACATGAAAAGATGCTTCATATTATATGACATCAGGGGAATGCAAATTAAAATGACAGTGAGATACCACCCCATACCTGTGAGAATGGCCAAAAATCTGAAACTCTGACAGCACCAAATGCTGTCAAAGACGTGGAGCTGATAGGAATAAAAAGTGGTGTAGCCACGTTGGAGGGCAGTTAGTTTGGAAGTTTTATATATATATATATATATATACACACACACATACTGCTGCTAAGTCGCTTCAGTCACGTCTGACTCTGTGCAACCCATAGATGGCAGCCCACCAGGCTCCCCCTGGTGGAATCCCTGGGATTCTCCAGGCAAGAATACTGGAGTGGGTTGCCATTTCTTTCTCCAATGCATCAAAGTGAAAACTGAAAGTGATGTTGCTCAGTCGTGTCCAACTCCTAGCGACCCCATGGACTGCAGCTTAACAGGCTCCTCTGTTTATGCAATTTTCCAGGCAAGAGTACTGGAGTGGGTTGCCATTGCCTTCTCCCTTTATACACACACACACACACACACACACACACACACACATATATATATATATATATGTAAGCATACCCTTGCCTTAAGCTACAGCCATCACATTCCTTGGTATTAACCCCAAAGAACTGAAAATATGTGTCCACATAAATCTGCATAGGAATGTTTATCCATAATTGCCAAAATGTGGAAGCAGTCAAGACACCCTTTAGTAAGTGAATGGATATATAAACAGTGGTAAATACAGACAATGGGATATTATTCAACTTTGAAACAAAGATCAAGCAATGAAAATGCATGGAGAAAACTTAAATGAATCTTACTAGTAAACAAAGCCAATATGAAATGTTTGTATACTATGATTTTAACTATATGACAGTCTTCAAAATGCAAAACTGTGGAGACCTTGAAAAAGTCAATATTTGCCAGCAGTTAAGGGGGAGTGAGGAATAGCAGAACACGGGATTTTTTAGGGCAGTGAAAATACTCTGTATGATACGGGACTAAACAACAGCAAACCCAAAGAATATACAAAACCAAGAGTCCAAGAGTGAACACACAAACACACACACACAGGGTCCATCAAACAAAAGGTTTTTTAGGACAAGCATTAGGGTCATTTTAAGGAAATGAATTTAGTTCAATAACTTGCTTTTCTGATAGTCTTCAAAGTGTCTTTTAGCTGAATAATCCTGAGAATCATTAAGAAGATGGAAAATCTTACATAAGGGCATGGATGCTTATTCTTTAAAATGAATAGTAGGAAATAGCAGTTTTAGCAATAAAAATAATGTAGTGATATGTAAAAATGGCATGCAGCCTAACTTAGTCACCAAGCCACCCTCCTCGCACAAGAGTCATTAGTCTCCAAGTCAGTTTTGGTATTGAGTACCTTTATAGAAATGCATGCAATGTAATGGAAATGTACCTGTACCTTATTATACAAGTCTTCTGAATATAAATAATGCAGGAGTCATGTTCTTTGCAAAAGATGTTGTATTAGAAAAGGAAAACCATAAACAGATTTCTAGTGATGGGTATTGTATATGCTCTAGACAGCATCAAGCTTTAAGGCCTGTGTGAGTTTAAGCGTGGATGGGCTTACATACATGCACTCTTTTAATGGCACTGGATTTGGCTTTGGTTATATTTTGTTTTGTTTTCTTCCTTTTTTCTTTTCTATTCCTCAGTGGATCTCTACAGAATCTGTAATGTAAGTGTTCTTTGTTCACGATATTGTATACAAGTTTCCCCTGAAAATTAATAAGGCTGTCTCCAACTCACAGCCCTATTTACATACTTCTCCCTTACCAGTTAGCTTTTGATTTTCCTCTGTATCTCTTTATCTTCAGGTTATAGCTGAATGGGTCCTCTGCCAAATCCCAAATCAACCTCTCACATGGCTCTCACATAATCCTCTTCTTCAATTCTGGACCTTATATTTGGGGGCCTTTACTCCTATAAGGTTCATATGATTATCTTAGAGTCATTTTCCTTTTAAAGATAAAATGTAAGTGTCAAATTATTCTGATAAGGCATTGCTAATGGCTTAACAAAACTTGAATTCTATAATGATGATTAGGATTATAACCAAGAGCTTTCCAGTAAAACTAAAGTGCATCTAACCTTATTAGAGTATAATATTAAGCCAAATCTAGTTGAAGAGAATGTCAATTTGAAAAATACTGATCTCTTTGTAACTTGCTGGGACCATCTCTGAAAAGAATTTAGTGAAGGGAACACATCTCTCCTTCGTGGCTGGAAATATCTGAAGTCTTTGCTGCATGGACAAATAGAATTACACATGCTAAGGAGGGGTTTCCAACGTACTCTCTTCTTGGGATAACTGTCATTTCCCAAGAAAGCTTTGTTGTGTATCATTAGTTAATGGTGTTTACAGGGCCCTTGCTCAGTAATTTATGATTCTGAAGTTCGGATTAGCAGTGCTTTTTAACCAACAAAAGGTTTATCATTTAACCTGGAGAGCGGAGAGCATATATTCAGCTCATAAGGATGTCATGGTCCTTGGCCCATCCCAAGATTCTGAAAACGTCTTCCTTCCATAAAGCCTTGTCTTTCCTCAATAATTGCAAGGATATCTTGGAATGGGTAGTATGCATATAATTATCTTTCTAGGAAGAAGAATAAGAAAGCTCATATACGTTACTTCTTATATTAAACCAAGTGCACTTCAGATGCAAGTGCAAAGGCATCGGAGTACCTTTGAGAAAGCCAGGGTCAAAATTTTGAATTGTCTCAAAAGTCAAATTGATCCCCAAAAGTAAGATCTTTACATGTAAAACTTCTACTGGGTATTTACTGTTAGAGAAGAGTAGAAAAGGGAATGAGGATGCTTCTGTAACAGGCCACGTCTCACACGTAGGAGGGGCACAGATGGGCCATGTGTGAGCAGCATGAAACATTGGAGAACTCTGGCCAGGTGACACACACATGTCAAGTACTACGTGTGCGGAGGGTATGAGCAGCTGAACACACTAGAGGGCAGTTAAGAAACTGTTTATCTTCTTGGTGGCTTTTGACTCTTCTGTCTCAGGAAATACAAGGTTTGCCTTTGGAAGTGGTGTTTGTATTTGAATTAATAATTACCATTTGGATGATCAAGAAGAGTGAGCAGTCATCTTTGCCCCTCACAATAATGAGACATCACAGGGTCCAGACTGGCACTGAATGTCAAGTTCATCCTAGCTTGTTCTCTAGCCAGCCTCCTCTGCCCTCCTTTTCCTGTGGTACTATTGTAGTAGGAATTACTTATGCTTTGGAAAATGTGCCGAAGCAAATCAGTACTCAGATTTTCTCAAATCTGTATGCTGATACACAGATTAACAACTGGGGTTTCTCTGAAAGGAGGGGAGGGATCGGCAATGTTCAGATATGAACAAGAGACACTCTCCAGGAAGCTAATGGGTCTCCGGACAGGGAAGTGAACCAGAAACTGAAGTATGTTTCACTCAAGTGAAATGTGCCTTTTTCTTGCACTGATGTTCTGTCCCCATTGGACTGGAAGACAGGCATATGCAGCTTGCAGTACTTATTTTGAAATATCCTTTAATACCTTAGCAAATACTTTTGTCACACAAGTTCCTCAATACAATCAACATATCCATGGAAATTTGTGATTGTATTGAGATAAACAAACAGCGGGCATGTAAAGGGAACATAGCCTGTGCTATATTCTTCTTTCCTTCTGAAGTCTGTGAGGAGGGAGTGACATCTTGTTGAGGAAATTGTGATAGAGAAGTTCTGGGTGGTTTCCAAGATGAGTAACCCCAAAGAATCCAGGCAAAGCACACCTTCAGAAGCTCACAACAGATATGCATATCAGCCCAAGGATACAACTCAGGGGCTGAAGGAAGACAACTCCTTTTGTCAAACATCTTTTAGGAAATGTATCCTTACCACCAAGATTATCCTTTGCTATACACTTAGTAAGAAGTGTATTGGAGAAGGAAATGGCAATCCACTCCAGCTCTCTTGCCTGGAAATCCCATGGACGGAGGAACCTGAGAGCCTACAGTGCATGGGGTCGCAAAGAGTCGGACATGACTGAGCGACTTCACTTTCACTTTAATAAGAAGTAACAGCAGTATTTAGCCTTTTATTCAATGTCCATGGCAGATATGATGAACTCTTATTGCTGGCTTCGGAAAATATTGAGATGTGTAAGATTATTTTTTTTTTCTCTTTAAATAATTCCAAGATGGGGGTGCTTTGGGGGATCTGCATCGACTTCCTCTATTGGCTTATCGGTTGTTTTCAGTTCTCAGATTCACTTCTCTCTAAATGGTAGGCAGACTTTTTCTATTCTACCTAATCTATTGGTTTTAATCAGGTATTAGAACTAAAAGACCATTAATAGTGAACTAGAATGAGAGAAAAAGATATTATTAAGTTGTATCTAAACAGATTACTTAGAGGCTTCCCAGGTGGCTCAGTGGTAAAGTATCTGCCTGCAGTGCAGACGACTCAATTTCAATCCCTGGGTCAGGAAGATCTCCTGGAGAAGGAAATGGCAACCCACTGCAGTACTTTTGTCTGGGAAATCACATGGACAGCCTCTGTGGGCTACAGTCCATGGGACAACAAAAAGTCAGAGTTGACTTAGCAACTAAAAACAACATATTATTTATGAGTAAAAAGCAGATCAGATATTAGTTTGACTATATACTTCTCTGGCCAGTACTTCAGTCTCCCTGAAGCTCCCCTAACATTCCCTCCTTGATCTCCTTGGATCACTAAACTCTGTTCACTCTGTCCATCCACTTTCTTGATGATCTCTATCCCTAGACCTTGAATTCCAGGATTGGGCCTGTTTTGGTCATTACTTATCCCCATGATTTAGTAAGTAGCCTGGCAGAGTACAGGTTTTCAATGATGTTTTTAGATCAATGAAATGAATGAAACATTAGCTATCATCTCTTATTCCTAAGAGATGAGAAATATAGAATTTAAAAGAATTATGTGTATCCATGGATGATTCATGTTGATATATAGCAAAAACCAATACAATATTGTAAAGCAATTAAAAATAAATATTTTTTAAAAATTCCTCAAAAATATTTCATGAGATTCATAAATTTAAAAAAATAGATTATGTCCTCTATATCACTCCTATTTCCAAACCACATATCATTATGCTGACAAAAAAAAAAAAAAATTACCTGAAGTTCCCACTCCTGTACTTTGAAATCACCAAGAGCACTCTACAAGTTTCCTATTTCTGGGCTCCTACAAAAGAGTATTTAACAATATCTCTCTGAATGTGGCATATTATAGTCTTTTATTTCTTTATATATCATTGACAATTGCTGAGTTATTCCACTTCGGTTTGCTAATTTCTATGCTCATCACCATGTGTTTTTGTATGCACAATTTTTATTTATCATGAGTTCTTTTACTCAGTTTATTTGAATATTTTTTAATGTTTCTTTTTTTTAAGAAGCAACATAAATGAAATACTTTAAAACTTTCCCATGTTCAATTTTTGTTTTGGTTCCCACTAAATACAAATGAAAATTTGGCTAAAGAAACAGTGCAATTATTGGGTACAAACAAATTTCCCCTCAATCCTTCTAGGATTTACTGACACTGAGGAGAAATGTATCCATGTAGTTGTTAGATTTTCATGAGTGATTCCTTTAGTGTAACAGATGTTACATCTCCTTTAAAAATGGAAATTAGATACCAATTAAAATTTCTTTGATAAAGTAGCTTTGCTTCTATTTTAATTCTTTGCAGAGGGTGGCATTTGAACTCTTTCTTGTTTTCATATACCTAGAAATTTTTCTCAGCAAGGATTGTTTGTCCAATATTGAGATTTATGGGTTCTGTCAGAAGTTGTGTGCTACTGCTGCTAAATCTCGTCAGTCGTGTCCGACTCTGTGCAACCCCATAGATGGCAGCCACCAGGCTCCCCCGTCCCTGGGATTCTCCAGGCAAGAACACTGGAGTGGGTTGCCATTTCCTTCTCCAATGCATGAAAGTCAAAAGTGAAAGTGAAGTCGCTCAGTCGTGTCTGACCCTTAGCGACCCCATGGACTGCAGCCTACTAGGCTCCTCCATCCATGGGATTTGCCAGGCAAGAGTATTGGAGTGGGGTGCCAATGCCTTCTCCGGAAGTTGTGTGAGTTACTATCAAATCGCTTAAGCCCCAAAGAAGGGACAGATGCTTAAGCAGCTACAGTATAGGCTTTCTTTGTAAATGTGAGGTCAGGTGCTCATCGAGCAGAGGAAATAAGCTTCAGCTGTAAGCTGCCTGACCAGTGCATCACTGCTGGGCCAGAGAGCTTGTTTCCTTGTGTATCAGGGAGACTAAGTCGGTCTTTTAGAAGCTACATACAGTTTGCACCTGTGGTCTGGGGAGAAGTCAGGACTCATAGGAGCACATTGCTCTTTTGTTTGAAAAACACAGTAGTGGGTATTGTGCCAGGCAGTACAGTTCCTCTTGGTGGGAGCGATTGACAAAAAAGCTGACTAGCTCTGTATCCTAGAGTAACAGGAATTAGAGTTGCTTCCTGGAGGATCAAAAAAAGGCAAGGACCATGGCAAAAAGAAGGGGTTTGGGAAGAGGAAGAATACCTCGGTCTGTCTGGGTAGTCTAGGAAATTCAATATAATTATACCTAACATTTAATTTTAAGTTGTTCACCGATATTTAATGTGCTGTAAAACTCTTTGTGCTTAGTCCTTCAGTCATGTCTGACTCTTTGTGACCCCCATGGACTGTAGTCTGTCAGGTTCCTCTGTCTGTGGGATTCTCCAGGCAAGAATTCTGGAGTGGGTTGCCATTTCCTTCTCCAGAGGATCTTCCCAACCTAGAGATTGAACCCAGGTCTCCTGCACTGCAGACAGATTCTTTACCATCTGAGCCACCAGGGAAGCTATGCCTAAATCTTTAGAAGTCATTGATTAGAAAGTACGGGTTGTATTAGTGGTGTTCTAGGGAATAGAAACTATAGCTAGCATTGACATGGCCATTCAGAGAAGCCGTAGTATTAGAGCTGACCAAGGAAACAAAGCTTTCCCCACCTCCAGGTACCTTTCAAAAATTTTTGAAAGATATTGGACTATCCATAGTACAGTATCAGTATATTACAGTCATTTTGATTTCCATTAAAGAGAAAATTCTTGAAGAAAAATGGAGACAAAAGATTTTGCTGGATTTTGGAATTAGAAAGAACTCAACTCTTTAACTTTTCTGAGTACTCTGAACAATTACCATAATATTTCCACTACACCTAGGATGTTATTAGGGCCAATGGTAAGCTAGGGCTAAGTCTTCAGTCACTTGCATCTTCAGGACCCAAGGCTCAAGACTATGTGCTCAATTGCTTCAGCTGTGTCCAATTGTATGCCACCCTATGAACTGTAGCCCACCAGGCTCCCCTGTCCATGGGATTCTCCAGGCAAGAACACTGGAGTAGGTTCCCATGCCCTTCCCCAGGGGATCTTACCAACCCAGGGATAGAACCGTGTCTCCAGCATCTCCAGCGTTGCAGGCAGATTCTTTGCCACTGAGCCACGGGGGAAGCCCACTCAAGACTATACTCCAACTGATAATTCTCAGATTCCTTTGTTGCTGCCAGCTCCAGCCATTATGACTTAGGAGATATAAGTATGGCTCCCCAGGGGACTCCATCCACTCTCCTCAGCTAGACTTCTCATTCAGATATTTTAGGTTTTACAGTGTTTATCATAAACTTCTATCTGTTTTAAGCTATAATGTATCTTACAGGAATTTCTTATCCTTCCTCTAATGGAGCTCTTCCATACTCATAATTTTATTCTAGGCTTTATTTTACATCCCCATGAATCTGAGAGGACAGCTGGATAACCCAGTTTTTCTCTTATACATTTAGATTACTTCTTCATGTTTTCATGACAAGAGTTTCAAAACTCTTTATTTGTTGAGTTTTTTTTTAAATGACTTTCTCTTAAATGTATACAGGGAATATTACAACTGTTGTGCTATTTAATTAGTTTGTTATTCATAATGCAATAGATATGTGCAATGTTGTGGTCCTGATGAATTCATTCTAGTGAGAGATTGGGAAATGTATCTGTTCCTATCGCTGCTATAACAATGACCACTTGGTATATTACCTTACTGTTTCATTGTGGAGGTCTGAAATCTAACATGGGTCAGCAAGGCTGTGTTCCTTCTGGAGGTGCTAGATAGGAATTGCTTGCCTTTTCTAGCTTGAAGAGATCTCCGGTATTCCTTGGCTTTTAGCCCTTCCCCCTGTCTTCAAGGAGAGTAATATAACATTTTCAAGTCTCTCTCTCTATTTTTCTCTCTCTTTCACTGGCCTTTACTTTTGTCATCACATTTCCTTCTCTGACTATGACTCTTCTGCTTCTCTCATAAGGATACTCATGTTTATACTATGTGCAACTGAATAATACAAAATAACCTTCCCATTGCACAATCCTTATCTTAATCGCTTCTGCAAACTCCCTTTTGCCATGTAGGAAGACATATTCACAGTTTCTAGGGCTTAGAGTGTGGACATCTTTGGATGGGGCTATTATTTTGTCTACCAAAGTGAATAAAAATATCACTATTGAGACTTCCCTCGTGGTCCAGTGGTTAAGAGTACACCTGGCAATACAGGGGATGTGAGTTCGATCCCTGGTTGAGGAACTAAGAGCCCATATGCTGCAGAGCAACTAAGCCTTCATGCCTCAACTAGAGAGTCCCGGTGCCACAATAAAATTCCTACATGATACAACGAAAAGCCTGAGTGCGGCAGCCAAGATCCTAAAGCAGCCAAGTAAGTAAAGAAATAATAAAAAAGTCACTACCTGCATGAAAATATTAGGACAACTATTGAGACTTGCAGTTAATCCTACTTCAGTATTAAGTTATTGGACTTGAAAATTGCTCCAAGAAATGATGCCAATCTCCAGGGAACCATTTCACACCATGTAGCAAGGATGTGGTTCCCCCAAAAGAGAAGGAATCATGTTATCAAAAACACTAAGCTTTCTCTTACCACCAGTCTTCAAAGATCCAGTTTTTCCACATAGAATGTTTTCCCATATCTGCATTTTTTTCTGCTCATCCTTCATATATTAAAGTTAATTAATGTTGAAGCATTGTCAGATGGAGTTTTGAAGGCCTGATGATTTTGGACTACACTTTGTATGTTAGTATCTCACAGTCTCTGGAGTTGGCTCGCCGAGTAATTCTAGATGACTAATAACCTCATAATTAGATAAATAATTGATATGGCTCAATTATCTGCTACTTTACAGCTTTATTAATATTCGTGTTTGAGCTGTAGATGTCTTTCTGCCCTTTTGCTGCCTGGGAGAAAACATAACCCTCCACGGATTTGGGGAAACGTGCTGGAGAACCCTTGCCAGAGTCCAGGATATGTAAATTAGCCGTCTTGTTCCAAGGCATTAGCAGCTGTGGTTTTTATTTATTAATGAGACGGTCAGTATTTGCTGTAGGGGAGTGGAGCCAAATGAATGGATTTGGTGTTTATGTTGTTTAAAATCAATTTATTATTCAAGGATTATCAACCAATGTAGCTGAGCTGCCCAGAAGGGAGTCCAGAAATCTGTTGGCTTCGGTGGTCTCTTTGTGTCTCTAGGCTAGACATGGGGGTGTGTCTTTGCTATCTTCTCTTGTAAGCAGGACTATAGTTAATAAGGCATAATTAATAAGTCACTGAAATATTATCAGTTTGTATTATTACCTATCACAAGGTTGGGCTTCCTAGGTGGCGCTAGTGGTAAAGAGCCCACCTGCCAATGCCAGAGATGTAAGAGATGTGGGTTTAGTCCCTGGGTAGGGAAGATCCTATGGAAGAGGGCATGGCAAACCACTCCAGGATTCTTGCCTAGAGAACCCCATGGACAAAGGAGCCTGGCAGGCTATGGTCCATAGTGTTGCAAAGAGTTGGATATGACTGAAGTTACTTAGCACGCATGCATGAACATCACAAGGTTAATAGGACAGCAAGTATACAGTTGCTTGATTAACAGGAAGGGTGTCAGGAAAACACTGAGCTATAGGAAATTGTATTAATATATATAGCTGTCATTAAGTAGTAGAAAACATTATTTGGGAAATGGATGAAGGTCGATAAAAAATACAAACTTCCAGTTACAGCTTCCCTAGTGGCTCAAATGGTAAAAGAATAAATAAGTTCTGAGGATGGGATGTACAGCATGGTGACTACAGCTAATGACATTCTATGGTATATTTAAAAGTTACTAATAGAATAGATCTTAATAGTTGAAGCTATATGTGATGATGACTGTTACTTTAATTTATTTTAGCAATCATTTCATTATATATGCATATATCAAATCATTCTTGTGAATACCTGAAACTAATACAATGTGTCAGTTATATCTCAATAAAAAAGAACTAGCAAATTTCAGTGCTAGAAGGAAAAAAACAGTAAGCAATTAAGATATATGCTACTTACTCTTCAAGGTACTATCTTACAACTCCATTTTATCAATCATACTGCTGCTGCTGCTGCTAAGTTGCATCAGTTGCGACCAACTCTGTGCGATCCCATAGACGGCAGCCCACCAGGCTCCTCCATCCCTAGGATTCTCCAGGCAAGAATCCTGGAGTGGGTTGCCATTTCCTTCTCCAATGCATGAAAGTGAAAAGTGAAAGTGAAGTCTCTCATTTGCGTCCAACTCTTGGAGACCCCATGGACTGTAGCCTACCAGGCTTCTCCATCCATGGGATTTTCCAGGCAAGAATACTGGCAAGAGATGCTGTTGCCTTCTCCGTTATCAATCACAGTTTGTATGTATTTAAAATTATATATAAGACACCACAATCTTATTCTAAAAAGAAAGTATAATTTCTATTTTTTCTGGCTTATCTTTGAACAGAAATGTTTCTGGAAATGTATGCATTTTCTAAGATTATATGTTATATATACATATATATATACATAAATTTAAAAATAAATTTATAAAGTAACTAACAAATAGAAAAAAATCATTGGTATTTTATTGCAGAACTTTGGAGAAAAAGATCAACATTTGATTTGAATATTTCTTAATGAATTAATTTCATGGACTTAGCATGGAAGTATATAAGAAATGACATATCTATACACTCTGTTGATTCAAATTATATTAATCCAGAGAGATCTAATTAGAAGATTATTGATTTAGATTATAGCAGTCTAAGAGACAGGGATGCCTCAATGGCTCAGTGGGTCAAAAATTTGCCTGCAATACAGGAGAGACAGGAGACTTGGGTTCCATCCCTGGCTCATGAAGATCCCCTACAGGAGGAAATGGCAAACCATGCCAATATTCTTGCCTGGAAAAAACCCATAGATAGAGGAATCTGGTGGACTGGGCTACAATCCAAAGGATCTCAAAGAGTCGGACACAAGTGAGTGACTGAGCACCTATGATATTTCTCTAGAACTTTAAATTGTTCATAGGCAGATGTTTTCAAGTAATCATTTGCGTGCCTTGGTTCCACATACACTAATATAAATTTGTTTTATGTTGTATGTTATCAGTGACTTCTTTGTGCTTTACATGCATTGGAAACTACACTAGCTTGAGTTTGCAATTTCACAAGAAAGCGGTCAGAAGCAAATGGTATAGACAATGTTCAGGAGAAAGGAAAGATTAAAAGGGAGAACATTTTCACCAAGAGTCATGAGCTCTTTTATTTACTGCTGAAAATGGAATCGTTGAATTTGACATTCAATTAAGTTAATATATCAAGATGGTAGATATTATTTTTGGTTTCTGAATGTTTGTTATAAATGTCAATTTAATAAACAAATAAGTGTGAGAAGATCAATACTCTCTGATTAGAAACAAGTTGGGCTGTACAGAGAGACGTGGGAAAGCAAAAAGTGGACTTGTTAACAAAGTCCACTCATCAGAGGGCCGTGATGCTCCACTGGCTGGAGACATTTCAGATTATTTGGAGCAAAGATTCTCCCTGACTCTTGGCTCTGGGACCATCTTAACTTTTAATCAATCAGATGATTTCTGATTAGTCAGAAACTTAAGAACTCTCTACAGCCATGAGAGCAAAGACAGATAATCACTGACTAGTGACCATGTTAAATGAATGACTTATTAACTCCTTAAGCAAGTGGGGTGAGGCAGAGACCAACTGAATCCAGCAGTGTTAGCTGCTTACTCAGTGAACTCAAATGACCAAACAGCCTGTGCTCTTGCTGGATGTGGGAGAGGGATAGAAGCTGACCCCACCAAGGACGCCTCAGACTTGACAATGGGAAGTCCTCCCTTCCCACTTTCTGTCTTTAAAAAAAAAAATTGTCTTGGTTTATAGTTGATTTACAATCTTGTGTTAGTTTCAGATGCAAGTAAAGGGAATCAGTCATATATATATATATCCATTCTTTTTTAGATTTTCCTATATAGGTCATTACAGAGTATTGAGTAGAGTTCCCCAGGCTATACAGTAGGTCCTTATTATCACTTTTATGTAAAATAGTGTGTATACATCACTCCCAATCTCCCAATTTATCCACCCCTCCCTTTTTCCTCCCTGGTAGCCATAGCCAACATTTTCCTGATTTTCACTTATAGGAAGACCTAACACTTTGAAAGGATTTATCTTTTTAAGTGGACCAAGAATCAGGTCATCATCGGGACATGTAAGTGTGGCTCTAGGTCCACTGCCTTCTGGCATGGAGGGATGGTGGTGATGATGATGGTGGGTGTCAAGTTCTACACGATGGGTTTTACAGAAGGGGAAGTCAGTAGTTATCACCAGTGATCCCAAGCAGGAGGAAGGGGTAAGAATGTATGTGAGAGGTGCTGTCTGCATACAAGGTGGCCGTTCCAACTTATCCTTATTGCCTCCAATCTTCTCCTTTGTACAGACTTCATTTCAGTGCCCTTTTCGTGTGGGCTGTGAATTTAAGACCTGGAGGGGAACTCGATCTCCCTAATTCATATGTAAGGAGGAACAACAATCCGTCTCTCATTTTTAAAGGAGTTGTGATAATTAAATAAGATGATACTCTAAAACACTTTGTGGTCAGAATTGGGTGGTCAGAATGACATGGGAGCTTCCCTGGCAGCTCAGACAGTAAAGTGTCTGCCTACAATGCGGGAGCCCCGGGTTCGATCCCTGGGTCTGGGAGATCCCCTGGAGAAAGAAATGGCAACCTACTCCAGTATTCTTGCCTGGAAAATCCCATGGACGGAGGAGCATGGTAGGCTACAGTCCGTGGGGTGGCAAAGAGTCGGACACGATTGAGCGACTTCACTTTCACTTTCATGTAATGCTATCACAGTTGCAATGAAAACAATAATACTTATTTTTTCCTCAAGGCAATAATTTTAAAACTGCCCCAATCCAGTACAGGTTGTATATTCAATCAGTAAAAATGACTAGAAATACAGGACTAATCCTGTAATAGAAATATGTCATTCCCACTAGAATAGAAAGAAATACGTCACACAAATACAAGTGTGATCCTCTCCCTCCCACAAGCAGAGACTGGGGAAAGGTGTTGCATTCTGTTAAGTCATAACCTATCATTTCAAAGTTTAAACTAAGTCATTTAGAATTAAAAAAAAAAAAAAAAGGAAGCTGTAAGTGTGAGGTGGATACTGTAGAGAATTGCATTGAATCATTTTGCTTACAAAAATGAAAGTGTTTTTCTTTGGCTTTGTCTTTTCTTTGTTTTGAGAGGAATAGGGAAAATAGAGCCTGTAGGAGAAAAAAAAAAAATGTGGGAAGAGAGAGAGAAGAGACTGGGCAAGTAACTTGCTGTGTAGGGGAAAATGCTCAGGAGAACAGGGGAGACAATTATTGTCTCATGTGCAATCTTTGGAGTTGTTAAATAGAAGTCTGCTTTATCTTTTGAAGGCTGAATATGTTCCCCACCCCGAAGAGTTAAATTTTATTGTTTGTGTGCATATGCATGAGCACATAAGGGAGCTGGCTTGGAGACATGATGATATATTGATAAATCAGTTAATTTATTGGCCATTGTGATAAGTACTATTAGGATTTACTCATGGAATTTTGCTAGATATTACCAGTGGATATCCTTCTTATACAGAGTGGTCTACATAGGGCTATCTGAAAGGGAAGGGGTCAAGTTTATTAAAAAAAAAAAAAAAAAGCACAGAGGAGTGGCATTTCAGAATGAGAAACTATCAAGTATAAAAGCCTAAAGGAATATCAAAGAGATCTTGCGGTTTAGCAAATGGAATCTGCATGAAGGGAGGAAATTGATTTAAGGGGACAGTATAACAAGATGAGGTGGATCTATTCTGCTTACATGTTTAAAAGTTTTTTTAGAAAGTCACTGTGGCTACTGTGTGGAAAATGGATTGGATAAGGGCAGACCAACCCCACTGATGTAAGGATTGATCTTGCATTTGAATATATGATTCAAAGTCAACATTCAGGTATTTAGGGACTACATCTTTATTAATCAGAGAAAAAGCATTCAATGAATTTCTTGAATGAATAATCAAATGAAAGTATGAATGAAAAAATAAACACCATATTAACAATCATTTAGCTTGACAGTGGTTTCCAAACCAAAACAAAATTACAGTCTGCTTTCTTATAAAAATCTAAAATAGGTTCATGGCAGGTGGAAATTATGAAGACAAGAGCTTATCAGTAGGAAGAGCCCTCATGATGAACTGTCAGAATTAATGGAGAGAGTTAGGCATCTCTGATTTTGTTGTAAGAGGGGTAATCTCTGTTAAGCACGATGGATTTTGCCAGTTGAATGTAGTTTTATGAATACCTTAGTCCTAAATTTGGGGGTTTCTCAATGCTTATCTCAAATACAAACAAACAAACAAACAAAAATCTCTGAATCACAGCCAAAGAGCAGTTAAAGATTCCAGTGTGGGAACACACAGTTTTGTCATTGTGTCATTTGAAACACTTTTATGTATATGCACATAAAGTGAAAATGTAAAGGGATCATCACTTAGGTAATAAACTGTAGACTTCCAGAAAAACATGCTAACTGATTTACATTTATTTTTCCTCTAGGAGAATTGAAGTTATTTGATATGTCTGTTCCCCAACTGATCAGTGATAGTGATGGCTAGAGGAACAGTTTTTAGCTGTATGCAAATGGACAATGAAATGTGGAACACCAAGCTATGTGCATAGAGTGAGTTCTATCAGCCATAGAAATATTGATCTTTTCATCAAACAAGGAGCACCCCAAAGACTTTAGGAATAATTATTAGCCAAATCACATAGTGGTGTCAGGACATATACTTAAAGAACCCTGAGTATCCCTGGCATGGATAATAATTGACCAAAAGTAGCCTTATCAGAAATCAATCATTGTTTTGTTGCTTAGATACACAGAGATGGCTTCATTTAAAGTCATCGTCTTGCAGAATTTCTGAGACAGGAAAAATGTAGGATGTAAATTAGTTCTCTTAGTTACTGACAAACCAAAATGAGCAAAAAAAAAAAAAAAAAAAACCAAGAAATGTCATTCTCTTGTTTTCAAGGAAAATTGAATTTAAATCATATTATTTTGTGTCATTATATTTTCATGGAATTTCAATTTTCATGGAAAATTGTCTAAAAGTTTCTTTGAAAATGTCAGAGCAAAATTTCTGGAATCAACAACTTGAGATGAAGGTATTTTCCATGGCTCCAAGAAAATCAGAACCCTATCTTTAGGAAGCCAGCATAGAAGGGCAACAGGGAAGATTAAAACATAGAGTTATTTGATGAACGGAGTCCTTTAAGGAAATAAAACAGAGAGTTGGTAGGAAAAGGAAATTATTTGGGAGGTAACCTGCTTCTAAAAATGCAAGTGACCTTTAAAAATAATTAACAACTAAATGAATTAAGGTTAATAGAGAATGAATTCCAGAGAGTATTTGAGCTGATATGCATCACACCCTTTACTTTTTCTAGGAATTGTATTAAATGATTTTCAAACATAATTTTATCAAAGCTTTATAACAACTGCATGAGGTAAATGCTATCATTATTAGTACCATTTTGGAGATTCAAAAAGCACAACTCCCATGTATTAAGTTCTGTGGTACTAGACACATGGGATAGACCTTGGCTTTGAACCCTCAGAATTTACCTTTAGACCCTGCATTGCAAATGAGTACCATATACTGCCTCTCTGGGACATTTTTTTTTTTTCTAAAAAGGGAACTGTCACATGCTGGCTAGAACGGCAACTGAAAATTGATTCATCCCATGGTTCTATACCAGTGGCAGTTTTGCCCCTGGGGGACATTTGGAGACATATTTTTATTGTTATGATCAGGAGTGGGAGGGTTGCTGTTAGCATTTAGTGAGAAGAGGCCAGAGTTGCCACTATACTTTCTACAATGTGCACAATATCATGTACAATGAAGAATCATCTGATTGAAAATGTCAGTCATGCCAAGATTGAGAAACCCTGGATTATCCAAATACTTTCCAAACTGTCCATGGAATTTCTGTATACTACGAAAAACAAGTTTGTGGTTTTAAAAACAGAACTTTGGAATGTGCTTTATATTCTATTCCCTTTTTGAATAATCCCTACGAAGGTTATATTTTAAATCTTATTTTAACATATGATTTAAAATTCTGAAATATTCTGCAGCAAAGACACCTGCTTACCTGTGTTTTCTCCATAGTTTGAGATGCATAGTTAGAATTGCAGATGGGGGTGGTCATGCCAGTCATATGTGACTTACCCAAGGGATTGTGATAAAGAGCCAAAATTTAAATTCTATTCTTTAGACTCCAACTCTAGAAGCTGTAAGATTTTTGTTTGTTTTGCAAAGTATAGCATTACACTTCATTTACAAAGTTGAATACCTAAATCAGAAGTGATCCAGAAAAATGTAATAAACGACAGGTTATACATGCTATTTCAGTTAATTGGCAGATATTAAGCAAATGTCACATGTATATAAAGTTTTATTATATGTATCCTTCCAGCTGACAGTAGGGAGAGGATAAAAATGCCTGTGGACCTATACAGAAGCTCTCTCTATAAATATCTTTTACTGCTGGGTGTGAGAAACAGTTTTATAAGCAAGAGGAGGGCTCATGACAAGATATGGGTTAACTTCAGCAAGGCTGTTCTTGCATACAGGGTTCATCCTTGGTTATTAAGCTATAGGATTGCCTCAGCCTTTGCCTTTTCTGAAAAACTGACTATAAACACTGTCCTGATTCCTTTTTACATACTGCCAACTGTCTAACACTGTATGTTGGGCATGCAATGTATCCTGTGTTCCCTTGGAGGGCTCATGGAAGAGTAGAAACTAACACAAATCTCTGCAACAATGCTTTCCTTGAATTGAAAAATGCGGATAGTCCATTTTTCAATGAAGTGTAAAAGGAAACTATAAGGAAAAGCAGAAGGCTTGAAACTATATTTCTCACCATGCTCCAGGCTGAATTGGAAGAGAAGTGTCTGCTCTGCTAATATCTGACCGTCTCCAGCCTAATGGATGGCTTGGCACTCCTATGGGTTCCTTCAGACTTGGGCACAAGTGCGTGTTCCTTTCTTATAATGAGATTTAATCAAGGAAAGGCAAAACCATTGCTGCAAGTTAAACACACCCCAGGGAGGGGGAGCCAATGACTGGGGGAATAATGAACTTCTATTTAACTTTCAGATTTTGTTAATAACAGTTTGACTTGAACTGGTTGGAGCTAATTAGTTGCTGCAGCTTCTCCATTAGTGGCTTATAAAATGGGGCTTACCTTGTGCATGTTAAACAATTTTCTCAGTGGGGGTCATTTTAGAGAAAACAGAAGGAAACTACATATCTTAAACATGCATGATTATTGTGTTTTGTTGTGGTCTCCTTTCCTATAATGTTTCAGGAATATCTACAGATTAGATTCTGACACTTCAGAAGCATGCACAAAGATAAACTGATTTGGTTTTATTCTGGTATAAGCCCCATTAGTTGTGAGGCATTGAAGGACAGACTTCATAGGTATCTCATGCAAGCAAACAAACCTGATATGCATTCTCACTTTTGGGAGCAGCCTGAAAAGTAGGATGCTGTTGGTACTGAGTAGTAAGTTGGGAGTTCTCCTTAGAATGAAAGGTATTCAGTCTATCCTTAGGCCTATACTGTTTGACATTATTCTCAAAGCAGAGTCTCAAGTGTTGCAGAGCCTGCGGTTGTGACCATTGTGTCCTTGTTCCTTGTTCTGATAGTGTGTGATCCCTTATCTGATTTTTTCGAACAACCTCAGGCTCTAGTGGCTTTAGAAAAAAAAAAAAAATGTTTATGGGAATTATGGAACATGCCTTGAGACCAGAATAATTTAAATCCAAATGTGATATTCTAAATCTCAATGTCACTAGATTCCAAACTGGATCTGGGGGTTAATGCCATTTAAATTGAAAGTGATAGAAGAGAAGCCTGCTAGATGCTGTGAATCACTGCCCTATAGTTGTAACATTCCTCAATTCATTACCTCCCTTTCTCATCTCAGGCTGGTATCAAAACATTTTCAGACCTCTTGGCCAAGTTTTTGTGTTCTGCGTGATCCTTTTCCACATGTCTTTGCTTTCAGTGTCTCATCATCTCAATATCTAAAATACAGATTTGGAATCTCATCTTGATGGTATTTAGGGTTATAAAATGAGTAGAATTATTATGTAGTTAGGCTATATTAGCTAGGTAGTTGGATTTCCTGATAGCAAGTGCTCAGGGTTATTTCAAGTCCTGAGCATCTGATGAAGTAGGAATAACTGAGGCATGAAGGATGAAAAGGATCAATCCTTATTTAGAAAGAGCAGAATCAGATTCATAATGCCATTTACTAAACCCAGTGGTTTTTCTGCAATAGATTTTAAGCTACCCATGTGCACAGGCATAAAAAGTTGAATAAACTTGGTTCTGATGTTGAAGACTTGCCTAATGGGCCCATTCCTTGAAGTCTATAAAATCTTCATTTATATATATGTCACATTTAAAAATCCAAAATGTGATATATATGTGTGGTTAATAATAGTTGCCTTCCAAAAGATGATTAATTCTATTACACACTTAAGTAAAGTGTACCCAAGGGTTGTAAACTGTCCATCTTTGGTGCCAGAATGAAGGTGTTCTTAATGAATAGAATGAAAAACAAATTTGGTGACAGATACATGCGATGAACTTATGATTCCGGTGGTTCATTTAGCAGTAATGAAATGAATTACTCTTTCATAGGACACTGAAGTCCCTATGTGTGGCTGTCACTGCACTGATGGTGAGCAGTTCAGTGCTTACCCATCTGATAAGTGGTGAGCCCTAGAAAGCCTTCCTTTGGTAAGGCTGATGTCTTGTAACATGTTTAGTCTGAGAACTCCCTTTGGAACTACACAGACTCAGTGTGCACTGCTCTTAGGCACTGATGGTACACAATCTATATTCTCCAGAAACTTGTGAAGACTCTTCATTAGTATAAAAGGGTAAGCACTGGATACACACATGCTCCAGTGATGTAATGTTATTAAGTCTACTGTTCAAGTAGAATGTTTTGAAACCCAGAGGAAACAAACAGACAAAAATATCGATTCACATTGTTGTAACCTCTACTGTTTCCTCTGTATGGGGATGAGGGGTGGACTTCCATGAGGCTAAATACTCCTCAGCTTTTACACAGATTATCCTTTTCTTGTGATTGGCTTATCTATTGTAACCTTCTACTTGATACATAAAATGATATAGCAAAGGGGATACAGAGTGCAGTGACTTTATGGAATGTGGAAAGAGGAGGCGTGGCTTCAGGAACAATAAACACCAAAATCCTCTACTAATGAACCCCTGGTTGCTTGAGTTTTCTTGAGGAGAGTAGAAGGGGTATTTGTGACAAGGTTGAAAATGGAAGACATTGAATTACGGAAACCAGTACTCTTCATGCAGGTATTTGTAGAGCTGGTTGAAAGAGTGAACTCTATTTAGGTGTCACGTCTGTGATATTAGTGTGGTCCAGCATTTTGTAAATTAACCCTACATTGCCCTCAAGACTATAAGCGGCCACTACTGGGAAAGGTCCTAGTACTGAAAATATTTTTAATATTTTCTAATGCTGGGCTTTTATCCTTTGAGGATAGATTTATTAGAACCAGTCAATTCTTTAGGTGCAATTTTGGTGAATAAATTAAGATATTAGGTCAGGGTATATACATTTTAAAATTATTTTATTAACCTGGTAGTTTATTAAGTATAGAGCTAATATATGCCTTTGGATAAAAAAATAATCCATGCAGCAAAGAATTTTTTTTTTTTAATTAAAAGCTTCCTTCCCCTACCCAAGCTTAGTCTCACTCCCTAGAGACAATTAGTGTTAAGAGCTCATTGTTTTATTTTTGTATGGTTATCTTTTCTCCTTAAACAGCGAACTCACTGATCTGTGATATATAAGCAATAGATAGAAATTTTGAAATAATATGATAATTAGAGGTGCCTTATATCTACATCATTAAACCGTACTCTCCTCAACTTTGCTGCCTAATTTTAAGACATATGCACAAATGCTTGAGCAAGTATTTCATTGACATCATTAGTTACAATAATAAGTTTAAATTATTATTCCTTGATGCATCCATTGTAGACAGAATCTGTTGTTCTTTCTTTAATGAAATATGTGGAATTTGGGCACTTACTGTTCCTTTACTAACATTCGTACTAATCCTTTTCCATTTATCTTAGTCATTTTGCTATTTTTACATCAAGGTTTATAACATTATATTCTCTCTTGAATCTATAATTGGATTTTTTTAAAATTATAAGTGTAATTTTAAAACATGATGACTAATATCAGTATAAAACTTCAAGCACAATTCACTATGAAACTTAATAAAATGAGTGGCTCTTTAGAGGAGAAAATGTAACCTAGAGCAGTTAAAAGTTGCTGCTTAAAGAAGAACCTACCAAAGGTCAGTAACTGATGAGCACTTTAGTTTCTAGATCAGGTTCAGTTACCAATCTGTCTTTTACCCATGTGAACAGACTTCTTTTACATTTGTTCCCAATACCTCATGTCTATTAATGATTTGACTGGATCTCCAAGTCTCTGGAAAATGTTTTTCATCAAAATTGTGAAGACATATCACTTTTCTAGAGATGTAGCATTCCCAATAGGAAGTCCAATCATATGGAATAAGTAACTTGTTTTACTTTTTAACACTTTTTAATGTTCTCTTTGTCCTTATAGTTATAAAAAAATCGTGAATGCATGGCTGGGTTTCTTTTTTTTTTTTCTCATTAATTCTACTTCAGATCACATGGGTAGACATTTCAAATCTGATCCTGTTTTCCTGTAAGTCCATTGTTTCTCTGATTATTTCCTCACTTCCATTGTTTCTCTTTCTCATTCTCATCTTCTTACTAGAAGTAAGCTGAAAACCTGGGCCTTCTCAGTGTTCTTACTTTTCACTTTTCTTCCATGCCTGTGTCCTCTGTTTATCTATATTCTGGGTGTTTCAAGTATATTTGAAGATAACCAGCTTGATTTTTTTTTATCTGTGTCCATTTTGTAATTCATATTGTCTCCTTTTTAAAAATTTCAGCAACTATCAAAGATATGTTATAGTTAATAAATGACACATTATATAATTATACATATTAGCATATAAATAGGGACATATAGATTTTTATTGTCAGATTGCTCTATTTAAAATAGTCCAATATTGTTTCATAAATATATTTTGTAAGCTTTGCTTCTGTATACTGGTATGTCTATTTCCCTTGGGCGTTCTTGGGCATTCTTTTGCTGTTGGTGTTCTCTTTCAAATGTATTTTTCCTCTTCTCAAATGCTTAATAATGTCTACTTATCTGTTATTATCTGTGAATAAAGAATCAGGTTAGGAGAAGACTGCAAAGGAAAGATGCATTCCCGGTGGATGTGAATGCACCCTTATCTGAGATGGCAGGGTTTCTATTTTTGGACTGAAATCCAGCATGAAGATCAAGTAAGGAGACTCTTTGTTTTGTATAAGTTCTTTGGTATTAACAAAACTAGGGATTACCAGTTAAACAATTACAACATCACTAGAAGCACAACGTAAAAAAAATGACGGCTCTTTCAAGGAAAAACATCTCATTCAGATGTAAAGTCTAAGTCTATCAATGTCGTTTTTATTTTGGAGGATTCATGACTTGTATAATGCCAGGTAAAAATAAGAAATTGTACTACTTTTTAGTTGATACTGTTTCTGTCAGTTTCATGTTTAAACAAATTCTATTTAATATGTTTGGGTATCCAATCTCACTGATACTAGACATTCTGTGAAAAGGCATATTTGTCTAGGTCTGGGTGTACGGCAATTGATCCATTCATTTATTCATTTAACTAATATTTGCTTCATATCTCTGATGCACTAGGCATGTCTGAAAACTGGTTTATAGTGGTGAACAAAGTACAGTAGATCTATTTCATAGTATATTAGTAAGATATACAAACATACAACAAATAAATTACAGATGTAATATATGATGGAAAATTATAAGACTCTAAGAGAAAATAAATATGAGTAATCAAATATTATCCTTCAAAGAAATAATATTCAGACAATGCAATAAAGAAGAGAAGAAAAGGGCCTTTGATGACTAAGTATGGTTCCTGATGCAGGAACAAGATGGGCATATTCTAGGTTTAACTGAAGAGTTATGTTTTTTTAGGGCTACCTGGTAGTTCTTTGGTGAAGAATCCACCTGCCAGTGTAAGAGATGCAGGTATAATCCCTGGGTTGGGAAGATCCCCTGGAGAAGGAAATGGCAACCCACTCCAGTATTCTTGCCTGGAAAATCCTGTGAAAAGAAGATCCTGGCAGGCTACAGTCCATGGGGTCACAAAAGAGTCAGACATAAGAGTTAACATAACAACTTAACAAGAACAAAACAAAATGTTATTTGAAAGGAAGCAAATTGTGCCAAGCAAGGTTGGAGAACAAGACAGAGGCCATGACAGGTAACTTTGTCCTAAGGAAAATTTGAAATTATACTAAATCACTTTAAATGTGTGAGTAAGGCGATTAGATTTGCAATTTAAAGATCAATTTGCTTCTTTGTGGATGATAAATAAATCAAATAGAATTGAGAATCCAGAAATAAACCCATATGTATATGATTGGAAGTAAGTGTAAGCCTGTGACACTGGATTAGACTATAGTTACTTGAATATGACAATAAAAGCATAAGTAACCAAAGAATAAAATTTTTTAAATTGGATTTCATTGACAGTAAAATATTTTGGGGGCTCAGAAATACTATCAAGGAAGGGAAAAGACCAGAAAGTACGATCAAATATTTCCAAATCATAACTGATTTAGGTCCAGTATTCAGAATATGAAAAAGAACACTTACAATTCAACAATAAGAAAGTAAATAATCCAATTTTAAAATGAACAGAATTTTACTAGATATTTTTCTCTAATGAAGACTGACTAATAACCAATAAGCACAAGAAAAGAATATCATTGATCATAGGGAAATTCAAATCAAAACCATAATAAGACACTACTTCATACTATGTAGGGTGGCTATAATCAATAAATGAAAAAAACAGCAAGTGTTGGTAAGAATGTAGTGAAATTGAAGGCCTGTATAATGTTGGTGATAATATAAAATGTTCCAGCCACAGTGGAATATTTGATGTTTCTTCAAACCTTATTGGAAACAAGGTTTCTTTTGGGGGTGATGGAAATGTTTTGTCAGTTTTGCACAAATTTGTGACTATACCAAAATATTCTAAATTGTACACTTTAAAAGGGTAGAGGGTTTGGTATATTTTTTCCCTAGGGATGTTATAACCAATCTCAATTTAAAACAACAGAAATTTATTCTCTCACAGCTATGGAGGCAGAAAGTCCAAAATCAAAGTACTTGTAGGGCCACCCAGCTTCTGAAGGCTCGAGGGGGGACTCCTCATTTGTCTCTTGCAGCTTCTGGTGTTTCCTCACGTCCTGTAGTTGTGGCAGCATCACTCTGATCTGCCATCTTCTTCCCTGTGGTCCTTGTCTGTCAGATCTCCCTCTCCTTTGTATGCCTGCTTGCTTGCTGAGTTGCTTCAGTTGGGTCCATTTTTTTGTGATGCCATAGACTGTAGCCTGCCAGGCTTCTCTGTCCATGATATTTTCCAGGCAAGAATACTCTAGTAGGTTGCCACTTCCTCCTCCAGGAGATCTTCCTGACTCAGGGATTGAAACCATACCTCCTGCCTTGCAGGCAGATTCTTTACCATCTGAGTCACCAGGGAAGCGGTTCTCCTTTCTGTTCAGTTGGCCAAAAAGTTTGTTTGAGTTTTTGCATAAGATGTTACAGAAGAACCCAAACAAACTTTTTAGCCAACCCAATATTATAAAGACATTGGTCACTGAATTTAGAGCCCAGTCTCAGTCCAGAATTGCTTTATCTTGAGATATTTTTTTGCATATGCATATGCCCTATTCCCAATGAGTCAACTCTTGGCATGAGGTGGCCAAAGTACTGGAGTTTCAGCTTTAGCATCATTCCTTCCAAAGAAATCCCAGGGCTGATCTCCTTCAGAATGGACTGGTTGGATCTCCTTGCAGTCCAAGGGACTCTCAAGAGTCTTCTCCAACACCACAGTTCAAAAGCATCAATTCTTCAGTGCTCAGCCTTCTTCACATTCCAACTCTCACATCCATACACGACCACTGGAAAAACCATAGCCTTGACTAGATGAACCTTTGTTGGCAAAGTAATGTCTCTGCTTTTGAATATGCTATCTAGGTTGGTCATAACTTTCCTTCCAAGGAGTAAGCGTCTTTTAATTTCATGGCTGCAGTCACCATCTGCAGTGATTTTGGAGCCCAAAAAAATAAAGTCTGACACTGTTTCCACTGTTTCCCCATCTATTTCCCATGAAGTGATGGGACCGGATGCCGTGATCTTCGTTTTCTGAATGTTGAGATTTAAGCCAACTTTTTCACTGTCCTCTTTCACTTTCATCAAGAGGCTTTTGAGTTCCTCTTCACTTCATGCCATAAGGGTGGTGTCATCTGCATATCTGAGGTTATTGATATTTCTCTCAGCAATCTTGATTCCAGTTTGTGTTTCTTCCAGTCCAGCGTTTCTCATGATGTACTCTGCATATAAGTTAAATAAGCAGGGTGACAATATACAGCCTTGACGTACTCCTTTTCCTATTTGGAACCAGTCTGTTGTTCCATGTCCAGTTCTAACTGTTGCTTCCTGACCTGCATACAGATTTCTCAAGAGGCAGATCAGGTGGTCTGGTATTCCCATCTCTTTCAGAATTTTCCACAGTTTATTGTGATCCACACAGTCAAAGGCTTTGGCATAGTCAATAAAGCAGAAATAGATGCTTTTCTGAAACTCTCTTGCTTTTTGCATGATCCAGCGGATGTTGGCAATTTGGTCTCTGGGAGGGACTGGGGGCAAGAGGAGAAGGGGACGACAGAGGATGAGATGGCTGGATGGCATCACTGACTCGATGGATGTGAGTCTCGGTGAACTCTGGGAGTTGGTGATGGACAGGGAGGCCTGGCATGCTGTGATTCATGGGGTCGCAAAGAGTCGGACACGACTGAGGGACTGATCTGATCTGATCTGATGCCCTATTCCCAAATAAGGTCGCATTGTGAGGTTTGAGAGGATGTGACTTTATTGAGCCCCCTGCAGTATGTTATTTATATCTCAGTTTTTAAAAGTGGATATTAAGAAAATATTTTAAAAATTAAATGACCAGTTCACACCTGGCCTGCATTTTTGTCAAAACCCTCCATAACTACCCAAGGTTAAGAATCAATTTTTATTAAATTTTATATTATTAGTGCCTAAAACAACCAAACAAAAATGGACTGTACTTACGCAGTCATTATCAGGTGAGTGCCTGTGGTGAACAAAAAATGTGAGCAGAATAGACTAAATCCCAACAATTACGGAGCTAATAGTCCTAACTATGTCTTAAACCAATAAGCAACTTAGCCACTTTTGAGAGATTAATATGTTTTCCTTTCAGTGTAGTATTTTTTTAATTTTTTAAAATTTATGTATTTTAATTGAAGGCTAATTATTTACAATATTGTAGTTTTGGGTTTTTTTTTTTTTTTTTTTGCCATACATTGACATGAATCAGCCATAGGTTTACATGTGTTCCCCATCCTGACACCCTCTCCCACCTCCCTCCCCATCCCATCCCTCTGGGTCATCCCAGTGTACCGGTCCTGAGCACCCTGTCTCATGCATTGAACCTGGACTGGCGATTCGTTTCACATATGATAATATACATGTTTCAATGTTATTCTCTCAGATCATCCGACCCTCGCCTTCTCCCACAGAGTCCAAAAGACTGTTTTATACATCTGTGTCTCTTTTGCTGTCTCACATATAGGGTCATCATCACCATCTTTCTAAATTCCATATATATGCGTTAGTATACTGTATTGGTGCTTTTCTTTCTGGCTTACTTCACTCTGTGTAATAGGCTCCAGTTTCATCCACCTCATTAGAACTGATTCAAATGTATTCTTTTTAATGGCTGAGTAATACTCCATTGTGTATATGTACCATAGCTTTCTTATCCATTTGTCTGCTGATGGACATCTAGGTTGCTTCCATGTCCTGGCTATTATAAACAGTGCTGCGATGAACATTGGGGTTCACATGTCTCTTTCAGTTCTGGTTTCCTTGGTGTGTATGCCCAGCAGTGGGATTGCTGTGTCATATGGCAGTTCTATTTCCAGTTTTTTAAGGAATCTCCACACTGTTTTCCATAGTGTCTGTACTAGTTTGCATTCCCACCAACAGTGTAAGAGGGTTCCCTTTTCTCCACACCCTCTCCAGCATTTATTGCTTGTAGACTTTTGGATCGCAGCCATTCTGACTGGTGTGAAATGGTACCTTATAGTGGTTTTGATTTGCATTTCTCTGATAATGAGTGATGTTGAGCATCTTTTCATGTGTTTGTTAGCCATCTGTATGTCTTCTTTGGAGAAATGTCAGTTTAGTTCCTTTAGTTCCATTTTTTTGATAGGGTCATTTATTTTTTCTGTAATTGAGCTGCAGGAGTTGCTTGTATATTTTTGATATTAATTCTTTGTCAGTTGCTTCATTTGCTATTAATTTTTCCCATTCTGAAGGCTGTTTTTTTCACTTTGCTTATAGTTTCCTTTATTGTGCAAAAGCCTTTAAGTTTAATTAGGTCCCATTTGTTTATTTTTGCTTTTATTTCCATTAAACTGGGAGGTGGGTCATAGAGGATCCTGCTGTGATTTATGTCGGAGAGTGTTTTGCCTATGTTTTCCTCTAGGAGATCTATAGTTTCTGGCCTTACATTTAGATTTTAATCTATTTTGAGTTTATTTTTGTGTATGGTGTTAGAAAGTGGTCTAGTTTCATTCTTTTACAAGTGGTTGACCAGTTTTCCCAGCACCACTTGTTAAAGAGATTGTCTTTTCTCCATTGTATATTCTTGCCTCCTTTGTCAAAGAAAAGATGTCCATAGGTGCATGGATTTATCTCTGGGCTTTCTATCTTGTTTCTGTCTTGTTCCATTGTTCTATACTTCTGTCTTTGTGCCAGTACTGTCTTGATAACTGTAGCTTTGTAGTATAGCCTGAAGTCAGGCAGGTTGATTCCTCCAGTTGCATTCTTCTTTCTCAAGATTGCTTTGGCTATTCGAGGTTTTTTTGTATTTCCATACAAATTGTGAAATTATTTGTTCTAGTTCTATGAAAAATACCATTGGTAGCTCGATAGGGATTGCATTAACTCTATAGATTGCTTTGGGTAATATATTCATTTTCACTATATTGATTGTTGCAATCCATGAACATGGTATATTTTTCCATCTATTTGTGTACTCTTTGATTTCTTTCATTAGTGTTTTATAGTTTTCTATATATAAGTCTTTTGTTTCTTTAGGTAGATATATTCCTAAGTATTTTATTCTTTTCGTTGCAATGGTGAATGGAATTGTTTCCTTAATTTCTCTTTCAGTTTTCTCATTGTTAGTGTATAGGAATGCAAGGGATTTCTGTGTGTAATTTTATATCCTGCAACTTTACTATGGTCATTGATTAGCTCTAGTAATTTTATGGTAGAGTCTTTAGGGTTTTGTATGTAGAGGATCATGTCATCTGGAAACAGTGAGACTTTTACTTCTTCTTTTCCAATCTGGATTCCTTTTATGTCTTTTTATGTTCTGATTGCTGTGGCCAAAACTTCCCAAACTATGCTGAATAGTAGTAGTGAGAGTGGGCACCCTTGTCTTGTTCCTCACTTTAGGGAAAATGCTTTCAATGTTTCATCATTGAGGATAATGTTTGCTGTGGGTTTGTCATTTATAGCTTTTATTATGTTGAGGTATGTTGCTTCTATTCCTGCTTTCTGGAGGGCTTTTATCATAAATGGATGTTGAATTTTGTCAAAGGCTTTCTCTGCATCTATTGAGATAATCATATGGTTTTTATCTTTCAATTGGTTAATGTGGTGTATTACAATGATAGATTTGAAGATATTAAAGAATCCTTGCATTCCTGGGATAAAGCCCACTTGGTCATGATGTATGATCTTTTTAACATGTTGTTGGATTCTGTTTGCTAGAATTTTCTTAAGGATTTTTGCATCTATGTTCATCAGTGATATTGGCCTGTAGTTTTCTTTTTTTGTGGCATCTTCGTCAGACTTTGGTATTAGGGTGATGGTGGCCTCATAGAATGAGTTTGGAAGTTTACCTTCCTCTGCAATTTTCTGGAAGAGTTTGAGTAAGATCAGTGTTAGCTCTTCTCTAAATTTTTGGTAGAATTCAGCTGTGAAGCTGTCTGGTCCTGGGCTTTTGTTTACTGGAAGATCTCTGATTACAGTTTCAATTTCTGTGCTTGTGGTAGGTCTGTTAAGACTTTCTATTTCTTCCTGGTTCAGTTTGAGAAAGTTATACTTTTCTAAGAATTTTTCCATTTCTTTCAAGTTGTCCATTTTATTGGCATATAGTTGCTGATAGTAGTCTCTTATGAAACTTTGTATTTCTGTGTTGTCTATTGTGATTTCTCCATTTTCATTTTTAATTTTGTTGATTTGATTCTTCTCCCTTTGTTTCTTGATGAATCTGGCTAATGGTTTGTCAATTGTATTTATCTTCTTAAAGAACCAGCTCTTAGCTTTGTTGATTTTTGCTATCATCTCTTTTGTTTCTTTTGCATTTATTTCTGCCCCAATTTTTAA